>NC_052159.1:21431708-21636708 GCF_902713615.1 Scyliorhinus canicula
GTGATGGGGAACCAAGGTCAGTGAGTGGGCTGCATAAGTGGCCCTCCTTCATCTCTGTGGGCTGCAAGATTTAAACTGGGTATGTTCACCAACTATGAACCTTGAATAAGATTGAACATATTTCATACATACCAAATATTTCCTAGCAAATTATAAAAATTGCTTAATCATTTATATATTAACAGAAGTCATCAACTTCAAATGGTAAAAGCAAAATAAATATTTATGATTTGTTTGGGCACAGAGGGAGTGCATGGCTCTCACAGTCAATGAAGTGTGCAATCAGCATGCACCTCTCTTAATTTGCCCTTGCTCCACACATGTCTCACTTCAGTTGTATGGTTGGAAAAAAAAGCAACCCAATGGAAACCAGCAGATGGTGGCAACCCTGCACGTGGGGAACAGAAAGCAAAATGTCTTGTGGGTCGTACTCAGAACCTTAATGGGTCACATGTGGCCCCCAGGCCACAGGTTCCCCACTACTGATGTAGTGAGAAGGCAGAATTGAAGGAAATCAGTCTTCATAAGAAAATGGTGCCGGGGAAGTTATTGGGGTTAAAGGCTGACAAATCACCAGGGCCTGATAATCTACACCCCAGAGTCTTAAAAGGAAGTGGTCCTAGAAATATTGCATGCATTGGTGGTCACCTTCCAACATTTAATAGACTCTGGAGTGGTTCCTACAGATTGGAGGGTGGCAAATGTAACCCCACTGATTAAAAAGGGAGGGGGCAAAAAAGGGAGAATTACAGACCAGTTAGCATGGCATCAGTACTGAGGAAGATGCTCACGTCTATTATAAAATGCGTGATAAAAGATCATGTGGAAAGCATTAACGGTATTGTACGGAGGCAGTGGCGTTGTGGTATTGCCACTGGACTAGTAATCCAGAGGCCCAGGGTAATGCTGTGGAGACACGGGTTCGAATCCCACCAGAGCAGATGGTGGAATTTGAATTCAATAAAAATCTGGAATGGCGACCATGAAACCATCGTCGTAAAAATCCATCTGGTTCACAAATGTCCTTTAGGGAAGGAAATCTGCCATCCTTACCTGGTCTGGTCTACATGTCACTGACTCTTAAATGCCCTCAGGGATGGCCAGAAACGCCCACATCCCATGAATGAATTTTTAAAAAGCATGGATTTATGAAAGGCTTAACAAATCTTCTGGGGTTTTTGGGGATGTAACTAATAGATTAGGTATAGGAGAACCAGCGGATGTGGTGTATTTGGACTTGCAGAAGGCTTTTGGTAAGGTCCCTCATATAAGGTCTTAGTGGACACGATTGAAGGGGGTAATGTATTGGCATGGATCGAGAATTGGTTAACAGTCATCAAACAGAGACTGGGAATAAATGGGTCTTTTTGTGCGTGGCAGGCAGTGACTAGTGGGTTACTGCAGGGAACAGTGCTTGGACCCCAGCTGTTCATGTTATATATAAATGACGTGGATGAGGGAACCAAAGGTAACATTTCCAAGTTTGCTGATGCCAAAAACCTAGGTGGAATTGTGAGTTGTGAGGAGAATGCAAGGAGTCTTCAAGGTGATTTAGACAAGTTGAGTGAGTGGGCAAACACATGGCAGATGCAGTAAAATGCTGTTAAAAGTGAAATTGGGGGGCGCGATTCTCCGCAAATGCGGCGAGTCGTAAAGGCTGCCGTGAAACTGGCCGTGTTTCACGGCAGCCTCCGCGCCCCCTCCCGGGACCCAATTCTCCCCCCCCAGGCGGGGCTAGCAGCGGGGCCCCGTGAAGCACGGCATCGCGGGCTTAGCGACCGTCGCTAAGTCCGCGCGCCAAGCGTCATGCCGGCTGACGCGCAGGATGACGTCAGCCGCACATGCACGGATTGGACGGCTCCAACCCGCGCATGCGCGGGCCCGTCATCTCCCTCGGCCGTCCCGCGGACTGATCCTGCGAGGCGGCGGAGGGAGAAAGAGTGCGTCCATTACGGACGCACTGCCCGCGATCGGTGGGCACCGATCGCGGGCCCATGCCCCCCTTGGCACGGCTGTGGTACTGCTGTGCCAATCGGGGCCCTGGATGCCCAGAACGGGCATTTTACGACGGCAGCAAGCAGGTGTGTTTGCTGCCGTAAAAACGGTCGTAAAGGCCTGGGCACTCGGCCCATCGGCCTGGGGAGAATCGCTGTTCACCGTAAAAAACGGCGAGCAGCAATTCGTGTCGTGGGGCGCCCGTGGGGGGGGGGGAGAATAGCGGGAGGGCGTGAAAAATGTCGGGGACGCCCTCCCGCTATTCTCTGACCCGTCGTCGGCAGCGGAGAATCGCGCCCTATATACTTTGGTGTGAAAAACAGAAAGAAAGAGGGCGTGATTCTTTGCAAATGCGGAGAGTCGTGAAGGCTGCCATGAAAACGGCCGTGTTTCACGGCAGCCTCCGCGCCCCCGCCCGGGACCCGATTCAGCTCCCCGGTCGGGGCTAGCATCGCGGCCCCGTGAACTACGGCATCGCGGGCTTAACGAATTTCACTAAGCCCGCGCGCCAAAGTTAGCGACGGCTGACGCATATGATGACGTCAGCCGCGCATTCGCAGATTGGACGACTCCAACCTGAGCATGACATCATCCGCGCATATGCGTCAGACCCGCACATGCGTGGTCCGTAATGCCCCTCAGCCGCCCTGCGGACTGATCCAGCGGGACGGTGGAGTAACAAAGAGTGTGCGGGGTAAGTACCCGCTGCCCGCAATCGGTGCCCACCGATCGCGGGCCCATGCCACCCTTCGCACGGCCGTGGTGCGGCCGTGCGAATCAGTGGCATGGTTGTGCAGAACGGCACTTTGGCGCCGTTTTCACGAACTTGTATAGCAGGTGTATTCAAATTCGTGAAAACGGCCGTAAAGGCCTTGGAAATCGGCCCATCGGCCAGGGGAGAATTGCTGCTCGCCGTAAAAAAACGGCGAGCAGCGATTCGTGTCGGGGGGCGGGCGTGGGGGGGGGGGGGGGGGAAGAATAGCGGGAGGGCGTCGGACCAGCGTCGCCGTAAAAATTTGCGCCGCCCGCTATTCTCGGCCCCATCGTGAGTGCGGAGAATCGCGCCCAGAGTATTATTTAAATCGTGATATATTGGGAAGTGTGGATATACAAAGGGATCTTATATCCTTGTACACTGGTCAATGAAAGTGGAGAAGCAGTTGCAGCGAGCAATTAGAAAGGTAATGGTATGTTTGCCTTCATTGCAAGTGGATTTGAGTTCAGAAGTAGAGATGTCTTACCGAAGTTATACAGGGCCTTGTGAGACCACACCTGGAGTATTGCTTGCAGTTTTGGTTTCCTTACCTACGGGCGGCACGGTGGCAGTGGTTAGCACTGCTGCCTCAGAACTCCAGGGACCAGGTTCAATTCCATTTTTTGTTTAAATTTAGAGTACCCACTTCTTCTTTTTTCCCAATTGAGAGGCAATTTAACGTGACCAATTCACCTACCCAGGACATCTTTGTGTTGTGGGAGTGAAACCCACGCAGAGATGGAGAATGTACAAACTCCACACGGACAGTGACCCGGGGCCGGGATTGAATCCGGGTCCTCATGCCAGGAGGCAGCAGTGACCCGGGTTCAATTCCGGCCTTGGGTGACTGTCTGTATGGAGTTCGCACATTCGCCCTGTGTCTGCATGGGTTTGCTCCGGTTTCCTCTTACAGTCCAAAGGTGTGCAGGGTAGGTGGGGTTACAGGGAATAGGGCAGAAGGGTGGGCCTAGATAGAGTCTTTCAGAGAGCTCGTTCAGACTCAATGGACTGAAAGGCCTCCTGCACTATTGGGATTCAGTGGAAAGGATATATTTGCAGTGGAGGTTCACTAGGCTGATACTGGGGTTGGTGGGACTATCCCATGAGGAGATATACGTTCGACTAGACCTGTATTCACTAGAGTTTAGAAGATGAGAGGAGATCGGATTGAAACGTACAAAGTTCTAACAGGGAGGATGTTTTCCTTGGTTGGGGAATCTAGAAAAAAAGGGTAGAGTCGCCAGATAAGGGGTAGACCATTTGGGACTGAAATGATGGAATATCTCTTCACACAATGGGTTGTGAACCTGTGGAAGGCTGTGTAGACCAAGTCACTGAATGTATTCAAGGGAGAGATCGATAATGTTTTATATTTTAATGGTATCAAGGGGAGGAAATGGGAACTTGACATTGAGATTGAAAATCAGCCATGATCATATTGATTGAACGGCAGAGCAGGCTTGAAGGACCGAATGGCCTCCTCCTGCTCCTATTTTCTATGTTTCCATGCTTGCTACTATTTTGGCAATCTCTGGTGAAGACTGATGCAAATACCTTGGTAACTGAACCATGCCCTATCTCGCCACAATAATATCACCTTTTGGTTTCCAATAGACCCCACCCTTCCTTCATCATGTGTTTGTAAAAGATTTCTGAACTTCTTTTAATATTTGCCGCTGCTCTATTTTTATACTTTCAATACCTGAATCTGCAGCTGCATGCAAGAACCTCCTTACACCTCTTAATGTGCTCCAACCTGTGCTCAAATTCGCCTTTGAAATGGAGAAGTCAATTAAATCCCTGTTTTGTTCGTTTACGAAATCTGCCGGCGGTTCTCAGCCACCATCTCCTGTAAGCCGACCTTGACTGGTCAATATGCACGTTGGGATTCCTACCGGTCCATATGCTATAAGATTGGCCTCACTGGCAATCTCATAAATAGGATCCAAGCTGAGTAAGCTTGGCAGCTGGTTTGTGATGCAGAACAAGGCCAGCACGGTAGCATGGTGGTTAGCATAAATGCTTCACAGCTCCAGGGTCCCAGGTTCGATTCCCGGCTGGGTCACTGTCTGCACATCCTCCCCGTGTGTGCGTGGGTTTCCTCCGGGTGCTCCGGTTTCCTCCCACAGTCCAAAGATGTGCGGGTTAGGTGGATTAGCCATGCTAAATTGCCCGTAGTGTCCTAAAAAGTAAGGTTAAGGGGGAGGGGTTGTTGGGTTACAGGTATAGGGTGGATACGTGGGTTTGAGTAGGGTGATCATTGCTCGGCACAACATCGAGGGCCGAAGGGCCTGTTCTGTGCTGTACTGTTCTAAGGCCAGCAGCATGGGTTCAATTCCCGTATCAGCTTACCCGATCAGGCGCCAGGATGTGGCGACTAGGGGCTTTTCACAGTAACGTCATACTTGTGACAATAAAAGGTTACTATTATTATTATTAATGCTGCAATGGGGTGTATCAAAGTCATCCTGCAGAATAATGGCTACCCTATCAGACCATTGCTCACTGTGTATCACACAAATTCATGAATGTGCCTTTCGTTCAAGAAAAGTGCCCAGTCCACCTCAGATGGTCCAGGAAGGGTAAGATACCACCTAAAATTGAGAAACAGCTGAAGCTAGCCTCTTCACGCTGCTACTGTGCAGCAGCAACATGAGTGGTGTTCATCACTAACAGGATGCTCCCATCAGGCCATAAAGACATTCTGCCGACTGCACAAATAATGTGGGATATGAATCTCAGTGCCGGTGTGATGCCACGTATGTAGGCTGCACACCCCAAACACTGGCAGATCATATCATACAGCATGTCCCTTCATTGGACATCATTGGCTAAACAATCCTGAACGTTCTAAGAATTACACTGACAAACAATTTGAAATTATCAGTCGGGCTTGCGGTGTTGCGCATTTGCTCTAAGCTGCATATATTAACACAGAGGGCCCTGTTCATTGCAGATAGAAACAACATGTACACACCGCACCCATTCCAACTGAACAAAATAAACAACCGTCATGCCCTGGTTCATTCCTCAGGGCAAGGCCTTGACCAGAGTTGACCTGCCTGGTTTGAATTCTGTAGAAGGGTCATTTGGATGCAAAACGTTAACTTTGTTTCTCTCCGCAAATGCTGCCAACGCTGCTAAGTTTATCCAGCATTTACGAGTTTTATTTCAGATTTTCAGCATTCGCTTTTATTTTGTCTGAATTTAAGCAAAGTTAGGCAGCTAACTGTCGGTCATCAGCTCACCGGTGCATTCTCCATGGCAACGCCTCTACCAATCAGCGTTCTGTTCTCATGAAGTATAAATTGTTGTTCTCTTTGCATTTGGTACTCTTGCGAGGGTCCTGATGAGTACAAGATGAAAAACTTCAACATGTCTCTTTTTTCAGCGATATTCAAGTTCTGTACTGCCAAATGATTAAATGTTATATTTGTCATGAGCATCTTTTTATCACATTTTAACCTCCCAATATTCAGTTAGCCAGGGAGCGCTGGTGGGTACCCTTTTCGTTTCTCCCTCATGGGAACATAGATATTGCGTACCTGATACATTGCCTCTTTGAAGGTTTGTTATTGTTGAATTACTGCTTTTCCTGCCAATTCTTGATTCAATGCAATTGGGCCAGAATACTTGACAACTTACTGAAGTAATTTTATGCTTGATTGTTCCTGGTCCTTTCTGACAACTATTATATACTTGATGATAAGATCAGTATTCCCCAAATGCTCTTCCACTGCAACAATCCTCCATCTGCCCTATTTCATTCCACATGGCTCAACCACATGGCTTCTCCTTACTAAAGAGAAGGTTCTGGGAAACTGAAAGGTCTGAAGGTGGCTAAATCACATGGACCAGATGGACTACACCCCAGTGTTCTAAAAGAGATAGTTGAGGAGATTGTGGAGGCATTGGTGATTTTCTTTCAGGAATCACTAGAGGCAGGAAGGGTCCCTAGAGGACTGGAAAGGGGCTAACATAACACCACTGTTTAAGAAGGGAGGGGGGCAGAAGACAGGAAATTATAGGCCGGTTAGCCTGACTTCAGTAATTGATAAGATTTTAGAATCCATTATTAAAGATGAGATCGCGGAGTACTTGGAAGTGCATGATAAAATAGGACTGAGTCAGCACGGCTTTGTCAAGGGGAGGTCACGTCTAACAAATCTGTTAAGTGTTCTTTGAGGAAGTAACAAGGAAGTTAGACAAGGAGAACCAGTGGAAGTGATTTATTTAGATTTCCAGAAGGCCTTTGCATTCGGAGACTGTTAAATAAGTGAAGAGCCCACGGTGTTAAGGGTAAGATTCTGGCAGACTGCTGACTGGCAGAAGGCAGAGAGTGGGGATAAAGGGGTCTTTTTCAGGATGGCAGCCAGTGACTAGTGGTGTACCTCAGGAGTCGGTGCTGGGACCACAACTTTTCACAATATACACTAATGATCTGGAGGAAGGAACTGAAGGCACGGTTGCTAAGTTTGCAGATGATACAAAAATCTGTAGAGGGGCAGGTAGTATTGAGGAAGCAGGCGGGCTTCAGAAGGACTTGGACAGGTTAGGAGAGTGGGCAAAGAAGTGGCAGATGGTATACAATGTGGAAAAGTGTGAGGTTATGCACTTTGGAAGGAGAAATGGAGGCATAGACTATTTTCTAAATGGGAAGATGTTTTGGAAATCAGAAGCACAAAGGGACTTGGGAGTCCTTGTTCACGATTCTCTTCAGGTTAACGTGCAGATTCAGTCGGCAGTTAGGAAGGCAAATGCAATGTTAGCATTTATGTCAAAAGGGATAGAATACAATACCATGGATGGACGTCTGAGGCTATATAAAGCTCTGGTCAGAGCCCATTTGGAGTATTGTGAGCAGTTTTGGGCCCCCTATCTAAGGAAGGATGTGCTGGCCTTGGAAAGGATCCAGAGGAGGTTCACAAGAATGATCCCTGGAATTAAGAGCTTGTCATAGGAGGAACGTTTGAGGACTCTGGGTCTTTACTCGGAGTTTAGAAGGATGAGGGGGGATCTTATTGAAACTTACAGGATACTGCGTGGCCTGTATAGAGTGGACGTGGAGAGAATGTTTCCATTTGTAGGAAAAACTAGACGCAGAGGACACAATCTCAGAATAAAGGGATGATCTTTTAAAATAGAGATGAGGAGGAATTTCTTCACCCAAAGGATGGTGAATCTGTGGAGCTCTATGCCGCAGAAAGCTGTGGAGGCTACATCACTGAGTGTCTTGAAAACAGAGATAGATGGGTTTTTGATCAATTAGGGGATCAGAGGTTCTGGGGAGAAGGCAGGAGAATGGGGATGAGAAAAATATCACCAATGATTGAATGGCGGAGCAGACCCGATGGGCCGAGTGGCCTAATTCTACTCATATGTCTTATGGACCCAGCATTTCATCTGTCCTCATTGAATTAGAAACACATTGGGCAATAAAGTTCACTTTGACACATTTCAGGAATTCTCTCCTTATTTGCTCCCGGCACCATTATTCGAGTCCACATTAGGACAATTGAAGTTCCCTATTATGAAAATGAAAATCGCTTATTGTCACGAGTAGCTTCAAATGAAGTTACTGTGAAAAGCCGCTAGTCCGCCACATTCCGGCGCCTGTTCGGGGAGGCTGTTACTGGGAATCGAACCGTGTTGCTAACCTGCTTGGTCTGCTTTCAAAGCCAGCGATTTAGCCCAGTGCTAAACAGCCCCTGACTCATGACCCCTTTCTGCAATGTGCCTTCAAAATTGTTCCTCTATCTCCTATTACTTGGTAACTTATAGTATAAGCCAATGGGTTATTAGTTCCCCTGTGGCTCATTAATTCTAACTTAATAGATTCAGTCTTTCAGCCCTCAATTACATCGTGACTTCAGTAATAGTTTCTTAGTTATAATATTGCCAAACCTCTCCATTTTCTCCCTTCCCTCCTTTCCTGGCAGCCATTTGCCAGGAATATTAAGTTCTCAATCCTCTTGTTCCTTGAACCAGGCCATTGTTATTGCCACTATGTCAAAGCCCCATAATGCATATTATGCCTGCAGTTGACTAACGTTACCACGCAATGTGTATTTATGCGCATGCACTCCAAACTCATACAAGATAAAAGAAAATTACTGCAGATGCTGCTTCACCTGAAAAGTGTGTTTCGACCATCCAAGGCCACTCCTCCATCACCCCCAACACCTCATCCCCTTCCCACAGCACCTTCCCATGCAATCGCAGAAGGTGCATCACCCTTTACCGTCTCCCGCTCACTATCCAAGGGCCCAAATACGCTTTTCATATGAAGCAACGCTTCACGTTGTCATGTGAGAGTACCTTTAAGAAATGGGTGTTTAAGAAATGTAGCTTTAAGAATTGGGTGTTTATCAGTGATGTCAGAGTGTGGGTGGAGCTGGGCTGTCTGTCAGCTTTTTACTTTTGTTTTAGGCTGTTTGCTGCAGGGTGTGTTTTAGTTTCATTTTCAGTGTTGGAGCTGAAGCCAGGCAAAGCAGGTGTACTGCTGTTTTCTCTGCCTTGAAAAGACTATCTCTTGATCATTTGGTGAATTCAGAATTATAAATGTTCTCAGTAGTGAATGTAAACGTGATGTGCTTCTGTTAAAATGTGTTTCTTTTGTCTTCTGGATGTTATTTGGGAAGTTATTGAGGATTACCTCGTGTTGTATTCTTTGGGGGTTGTATTTGAATTGATGGTTGCTAAGATGTTCACTGTATGTTTTACAATGGTTAACTTGAGTTCATAGAATAAACATTGTTTTGCTTTAAAAAATAATTTTCCATTTCTGCTGTAACACCCTGTAGAGTGGGCCGTGTGCTCCACATACCACACTCTATTAAAAGTTGTGGGTCAGGTGAACTCCATGATACACTTTGGGGTTCTCTAAACCCTGGCCCATAACAACGTGTACCTCCTTCAATCTCGATTGTTGCACTCGATGCTCCCAATGCGGTCCACTCTACATTGTAAGAAGTCTTACAACACCAGGTTAAAGTCCAACAGGTTTGTTTCGAATCACTAGCTTTCGGAGCACTGCTCCGTCCTCAGGTGAATGAAGAGGTGGGTTCCAGAAAAATATATATATGTATAGACAAAGTCAAAGATGCAATACGATACTTTGAATGTGGGTCTTTGCAGGTAATTAAGTCTTTACAGATCCAAAAAGAGGGGTAATCACAGGTTAAAGAGGTATGAATTGTCTCAAGCCAGGACAGTTGGTAGGATTTTGCAAGCCCTGGCCAGATGGTGGGGGGTGAATGTAATGCGACATGAAGGTCCTGTTGAGGCTGTACTCAATGTGTGCAGAACGTAGCTATAATTTTCTGCTCGGCGATTCTGCGTTGTCGCGCGTCCTGAAGGCCGCCTTGGCCTTACCCGACGATAAGAGGCTGAGTGCCCTTGACTGCTGAAGTGTTCTCCGACTGGAAGTGAACATTCCTGCCTGGCAATTGTTGCGCGATGTCCGTTCATCCGTTGTCGCACTCGCTCTTTCGTCCACCTCATTTTTATTTCTATCAATTTATTTTACTTCTTCCATGGATTTATTTTTCCACCCCGCCTTTCCATCTTGTTTTTTCCTTACCATTCCCCCCCCCCCCCCCCCCCCCCCCCCCCCCCACCCCGGGCCCCCTTCCCCACCAGGACCATCTGTTCCCTGTTCCAGTTTGTCCTTCCACACTCTGCTTACCTTTGATCTGCCATGAACACATTCTGACCTCTTAATTTGCCACTATTGACACCCTTCTTAGCCATGATCACCACCGTTTACATTCCCTTTGTCTTTTTGTCCACGGCATCTACAGTCAAGCTTTCCCCAGACTCCACCAATCGCTGGCCCTCTATCCAGTCCTACTGCTCCACATTTTCCCTTCCCCCAACAACAGTATAAATATCATCCTATTTCCAACCCTCTCTAGCTCTGATGAAGTCATTAGACTCCAAACGTTAGCTATTCTCTCTCCACAGATGCGGTCAGACCGGCTGAGATTTTCCAGCATTTTCTGTTTTTGTTCAGTCCAAACTCACCTTCTACTGCTTCACATTCCCCCTCCCCCCCCCCCGCCCCGCCCAACCCCACTTCACTGATCCCGATTTCTAAACTATTCAATATTTTCATACTGTTCGTCACTCCTAATTGCATCTAAATCAGATTGTTCAATATTTGGACTACATTGGTAAATTAGTACATCCACATTAGTCTGATGCAACACTGAATAATTGATTTTAAAATCTGTCTATTTTACTCAGGCAACCTGTTTTCACTGTGTTGGTGATCGTTCAGCATTTGCGATTATTCTTGCTATTTTTGATTAACATGTTATTAAACTTTAGTCATGAAAAAAATGTTTCCTCCTGAAACAATGCAAAACATTTCAGTTTCTGTCGGGTTTAATATTACATTCCTTGGCACAAAAGGGTTCATTACAATAATATGTAAATGAATGGTAATAACAGAATAAGATTAATAGAAAAGGACAGAAGAATATTTCATTTATAATTCATGAATATGTGAAGACATGCCAGACTGTTTATGTCAAACTGAGATCCTATCTGTCTGTTACAGTGAACATTAATGATCTCACTGCATTATTCAAAGGCTGTTCTCATTGTCCTAATCAATCTATACTCTGTCACAGGACAGTGGACTGATGATTATGGCAGTGGGCTGGCACTCTAGATGTTGGAAGTTCAAATTCACACATCAAAAGTTATTAAAGTAAAATTTAGTTGCTGGATGGTTATTAAAAAAACCTCAACTGGTTCCGTAAGGCCAGTTCGATCCTCCCACCCTCTTGGTAGCTCTAGTCTTAATTGTTTTCATACTTTCGAACATGGGCGAGAAACGGGCAGCCTGGTGATGCAGTGGTTAGCACTGCTGCCTCATGGCGCCGAGGACCTGGGTGCAAACCGGCCCCGGGTCACTGTCCGCGTGGAGTTTGCACATTCTCCTTGTGTCTGGGTGGGTCTCACCCCCACAACCCAAAGATGCACAGGGTGGGTGGATTGGCCATGCTAATTTCCCCTTAATTAGAACAATTTAAACCAAACATGGGCGAGAAACATACCCATTTGAAATCCCGGTTAAAAATAAAATGGCCATCACCCACGGCACTGAAGCAGATAATGTCAGCCCAGTAGATGCTGGCAAAGTCCTCCTCATCAACATCTGGAGCATCCAAGTTGGGAAGGCTGCTCCATCAGAGAATGGGCAGCACGGTAGCATTGTGGATAGCACAAATGCTTCACAACTCCAGGGTCCCAGGATCGATTCCGGCTTGGGTCACTGTCTGTGCGGAGTCTGCACATCCTCCCCGTGTGTGCGTGGGTTTCCTCCGGGTGTTCCGGTTTCCTCCCACAGTCCAAAGATGTGCAGGTTAGGTGGATTGGCCATGATAAATTGCCCTTAGTGTTGGGTGGGATTACTGGGTTATGGGATGGGGTGGAGGTGTTGACCTTGGGTAGGGTGCTCTTTCTAAGAGCCGGTGCAGACTCGATGGGCAGAATGGCCTCCTTCTGCACTGTAAATCCTATGATCTATGATCTAGTTTTATTTGACTTTAGATAGTTGATCAATCCCTTAAAATGAGTAAATTAAGCTTCAGTCGCTAGCAATGCAGAGCAGAGGCTGGATACTCTCGGGAACATCCTCATCCTCCTAAGAGTCTCCACAAGAGTCAAGCCAAAAGACCAAAGGATTATTCATAACTCAAACACTTCAGAGCATTGATTGCACTTCACACTAAAGACAGTATCCACCCAATCCTCATCACTGACACGCCATTGCTGATGTACAGGATATACTTTAGAAACTTGATAGCTCCACAATTCCTACCACTGAGAAAAAGGCAACAGGAATCATTAACTCGAAGTCGTACACCATTCTGGCTTGAACATTATTCCACTGCCCTGCACTATTACTGGATCAAAATATAGATTTCCCTAAGTAATGCTACTCTGGGAGTGCCACTACCACAAGGGCCACATATCTTAGCTTCTGCCTGCTGTTATAAAGAGTCAAGAGTTTTTCTCCTTTTCTCAAACACCTTTATTTTATCTTGAACACACTCTATACAAAACTCGATCACCACATCACATGCCACAAGAGCCACCTGTGATCCCCTTTACATACCAGTATCAATTATTGGATACTTAACATCAATCAGACATCTAATTGGAATGTCTCTTAACTCATTCCGTAACAACATACACTGTTCAAGAAGGGCTTCTCATTACCTTCTCAGGGCTTCAAAGAATGGGGTAGAGAAGCAGTCTTTCCAGCATCACCTACAAGCAAAAAACTGATACAAAAACATAAAATCTTATAAGTACTGGCTGTTTATATATCTGTAGGTCACCGCTGGTGCAGAATGGCTGCCACAATTGCTTCCGTACCGTCAAATTCATTGTGTGAAATGTCTTGGGACATATGGTTTGGGTTCCACTTGAAATTGCTATTCAGCGACCTCTGCTGGACAATGTAGGCAAGAACAGGACCCAACTTTTCTGTGACAATTTCCACCACTTCCTGCGAAAAAGCATGTCACCTTTTAACATTTTCTGTCATGATGACATTTCTCCTCGTGTGTCTCCCAACTCTGGAGCAACTGCAAATCGATAGCACCTCGACCCGAGCAAGCCAGAGGAAGTCTTCCCCACTCATCCTTAAAAAAAAACTAAATTTTGAGTTTGAGATACTGGTCTGTTATATACATAGATATAAAAATCTGTTATTTACTCACTGGTGCATCTACTGTTTAATAAATTCATTGGGTAGTGATGATAATAAGGCTCAGAAGAATAAATGTCTAAATATCTAGAGTAAAGAGGCTGAAAAGATCCAAAACCATATATGGTTTTAATACTGATCCCTCTTTAATTCGAGTGATGAGGAAAGGACTCATTATCAGCAAAAATTATGAAAATTAGTCTTTATTATTATATTCAAGTTGAAACATGGTGTGCTATATCTACACAGTGTAAAATCATTCTAAATTTTTAGAAACATATTTTTTGGGGATGTATGAAATAGTATTACACATGCACATAAGGATGATGCGTGATTAATGAACACAGAAACAAAGGAATAGTCCGAATCAAAGGATTTAATTTACAAGAAGTGCGCCCAGCAGCAGGAATACAGAAATGACCTGGCTGCTGGGAAAACACGGGTTTTTATACTCAGACTCGTAGGCGGAGCTACCTTCTTCCCGACCAATGAGAAGACAACACTTGGGCCAATGGGCAGCGAGCCTTCTACACCAATAGCAGCTCACACTCTCAGGTACCGTAATACCCCTAGTCATACTACCACAAAGGAATAACATTTTCACCCAGCAGCCCTGATGTACAATCATTCAAACTGAAGATGTGATTAAAATTTTATCTCTGCTAGTTTCATAAATCACCACACTCTCCAAATTCACAAGACTTCAAGTACTTTCACCATTTTAATTGCAACATCGGTGGAATGATTCCCTCATCACAAAGTCCCTGACATACGATATGCAACTGGATGACGTTTTTTGAACATACCACAAAGTTTAATGTAGACTGAATATATAGGAACTAAATGCGAAAAACTCCCCCACCCTCGGTAAAATCCCCCACTTCAAGGATGGATCATTAAAACAATTACACATCTCAGACTACAGGATATTAAATATTTTTTATTTATTTATTTATTTTTCTATAAATTTAGAGTACCCAATTATTTTTTCCAATTAAGGGGCAATTTAGCATGGCCAATCCACATATCCTGCACATCTTTTGGATTGTGGGGGTGAAACCCCCGCAGACACGGGGAGAATGTGCAAACTCCACACAGACAGTGACCCAGGGCCGGGATTCGAACCCGGGTCCCCAGCGCCGTAGGCAGCAATGCTAACCACTGTGCCACCGTGCTGCCCAGGATATTAAATATTTGATCAGATTTTGAATGCCTCAGTTAAAATTAATTTTTTTAAAAAAAGGTGGGGGCAAAACTGACAGAAAAAAGTGCCAACTCACGAGAAGATTCTGAAAATAAACAAAAACGGTTATTCAAAAGTGCCATCTTTGTACTTGCAAAATGCCGGTAGTCAATAATTTCTATTGTGCAGAGCTAGCCAAGAAAATTATTCGCATCCATCATTTTGAAAGCCACAAGTTTAAGGAAAGGAGATGTAAAAGAACCCTGTTACAGAGTACTCACCCATCTGAAACAAAGGAAATTGAACAAAAGCGTCAACAGATTATTAAATTTGAGACACTAAATCAGGATGACTTTTATTTGGTGCATCTCGGCCTTTGTGGATCATAGAAATAAACAACTGTAGACTTTAATTTGCAGCGTTGGGAGATCCAATACTGCAATCATATCAAAAAAGCGACCCGAGCTATTTTTTAAATGATCAGTTAGGGAAGGAAAAAGAAAAACAAAATACAGCAGGTGCTAGAAATCTGAAATAAAGAAAACTCAAATGCCGGGGTTGGGGGGGGGGGGGGGGGGGGGGGGAGAGAGAGAGAGAGAGAGAGAGAGAAAGAGAGAGAGACATACACTGTTTGAGGAACAGAGCTAATGTTTTAGTTCTATAATCTTCCATCAGAAGAGATCTAACAAAAAGAAGACAGAGCTAAAAGTTAACTCTTTTTACCCTCTCTCCACAGATGCTGCCAGATGTGTAATTGTGAAGACAGGTAGGTGGATAACTTGATGAAGTCTGCACTATTTGTGCAGCTCAGTGCTGAATTCATTTCCCATGGTGTGTGCGCCTCGGTGAGCCATGTTTGAATGCAAGACAGGACTGGTTAGGTGGAGAGGCTGGCAAGCTCAGTGACTTAAAAATAGTTTATAAAAATTACTCACTGGTGTGGAATAAAGTAAGAAGAAATTCAAAAATAATGTCTAGCTGACAGCAGAATGTCGCACTAGCATTATCCATATCCCTAAAATAATACAGCAAATATTATGATTTGGAGGAGACTATTAACTTGTAAAAATAAAATTCACTTATTAATTGAAAGTTACACGATATTTCACATTTTATATGAACACAAGTTAAACAAAGCATATACTAACTGAACATCATATTTGGTAAACACTTGTATTTAAAGATAACAATCCCAACTTGACCATTCTTATTCTACTTTAATTTCCAGCCAATAGTTTCCTTTTACTTCACAGGATCTTAAGGGTTCTCCTGGGACCAAACCAAAGATGTGCCACAGCTCTCATGAATTCACTGATTCTCCTCACTGTGCTGTTCTCTAACATATGAGATTTCTAGGGGTCATTGCACTAGTATCCAGCTAAGTGAACCTCCAACTCTCCTTAAGAACCTCACTGCACTCTTGCTTAGTAACCTCAACCGAATAGCCCTTTTCTACTGGTCCAGAGGGATTCTGGCAGATTCTCCCTCTCTCTGCTTTCTGACAACAACTGAATTTGCCTATTTCTATGACAAAGCCAAGAGATCAACTCAAAACAACAAAAAACATCTCTTAGCAGCAACATGTTATACTGTTAACACTTGTTATACAGTTGCACGCTACTCGTTACATCTTGCCAGCCTTAAAATTACCCATTTAACCCTTATCAGTCTCCTGAATCACAGAATACTACAGTGCAGAAGAGGCCCTTTGGCCCATTGAGTCTGCACCGATGCATAAAAGGTCTTGATCTGCCCACCTAATTCCACTTGCCAGCACTTGGCCCATGGCCTGGAATGTTATGGTGTATCAAGTACTCATCCAGCTACTTTTTAAAGGATGTGAGGCATCCCGCCTCTACCACCCTCCCAAGCACTGCATTCCAGACCGTCAGCACCCTCTCTGGGTAAAAATGTTTATCCTCAAATCTCCCATAAACCTTCCACCCCTCACTTTGAACTTGTGTTATTTATTATATTTATTGTTGCGTTCCTTCGTAACTGACCCTTCAACCAAAAGAAACAGCTGTTCCCTATCCACCATGTCCATGCCCATCGTAATCTTGCACACTTCAATCAGGTCACCCCTCAGTCTTCTCTGTTCCAGAGAAAACAACCCAAGCCTATCCAACCTCTCTTTATAACTTAAATGTTCCATCCCAGGCAACATTCTGGTGAATCTTCTCTGCACCCCTCCAGTGCAATTACATTCTTCTTAAAATGTGGCGACCAGAATTGCACACAGTATTTCAAATGTGGCCTCACCAACGTTCTATACAGCTCCATAATGACCTCCCTGCTTTTGTAATCTATGCCCCATTTGAAAAAAGCGAGTGTCCCATATGCCTTTTTCACCACCCTATTAACTTGCCCTTCTGCCTTCAGATATCTATGGACAAACACGGCAAGGTCCCTTTGTTGTTCAGAACTTACCAGTGTCAGACCTTTCACAGTATATGTCCTTGTCAACTTACTCCTTCCAAAGTGTATTTAAATTCCATCTGCCACTTATCCGCCCATTTGACCATCCTGTCTATATTTCCAGTAACACAAGACACTCAACCTCACTGTTAACCACCCAGCCAACCTTCGTGTAATCCGCAAATTTATTAATCCTACCCCGCACATAGTCATCTATGTCATTTATATAAATTATAAACAATAGGGGGTCATGTAAACTACATCAACTGCACTATCCTCATCTACACACTTGGTTACAGAAAAATGCAATCAAATTTGTTAAGCATGACCTCCCTCTGACAAAGCCATGCTGACTATCCTTCATCAAACATTGCCTCTCCAATTGGAGATAGACTCTCTCCTTCAGAATCTTCTCTGGTAGTTTCCCAACCACTGACATCAGACTCACTGGTCTGTAGTTCCCTGGCTTGTCTCTACAACCTTTTTTAAATAGTAGGACAGAATCAGCTGTTCTCCAGTCCTCTGGCACCTCCCCCATGGCTATAGAGGAATTAAAAATTTGGGTCAATCTATTCCCTTGACTCCCACAGCAGCCTGGGACACAATTCATCTGGACGTGGAGATTTATCCACTTTTAAGCCTGCCAATATCTCCAATACCCCATCACTCACTAGGACAATTTGCTCAAGAATCTCACAAACCGTCTCCCAGAGTTCCATATCTGCCTCACCATTCTCTTGGGTGAAGACAGATGTGAAATATTCCTGTTAGCTAACCAATTCTCTATCCATGATAAAATGTCATCCCCTCCACCATGAGCTCTTACTTTGTATCAAAACCTTTGATGTGGGACCTTGTCCTATTCCTGCTGGAAATCTAAGCACAACACTGTATAAGCTCCTTAATAATAGATTCCGGCATTTTCACTATGGTAGCTATTAGTCTAACTGGCCTGCAGATTCCTGCTTTTGTCTCCCGTTTTTCTTGAATTGAGGAGTTACATTTGCTATTGGGGAGATGATGGCGTAGTGGTAATGTCGCTGGTCTGGTAATCCAGAGATCCAGTCTAATGCTAAAGTCTAGGGACAAGGGTTCAACTCCCACCATGGGAGCTGATGAAACTTAAATTCAATAAAGGTAGTCCTGGTAATGGAGATTGTGAAACTATCAATTGTTGTAAAACCTCATCTGGATCACTCATGATCTCCAGGGAATAAAATCTGACTTTAGGTTGTTTGGCCTACATGTGACTCCAGACCCACAGTAGTGGTTTGCTCTTAACTGCCCTCTGAAATGGCCCAGCTGGACACTCACTTCAAGGGAAATTGGTGATGGACCAGTGACACCCACATCCCATGAAAGGAAAAAAAAATCCAATCTGATGGGATCTTTCTAGTGTGATGGGGTGTCCCTTTAAGAAAGGCTTTTGTCGGCAGCACGGTGCATAGCACTGCTGCCTCGCTGCGCCGAGGTCCCAGGTTCGATCCTGGCTCTGGGTCACTGTCCGTGTGAAGTTTGCACATTCTCCCAGTGTTTGTGTGGGTTTCGCCCTTACAACCCAAAGATGGGCAGGGTAGGTGGATTGGCCACGCTGAAGTGCCCCTTAAATTGGAAAAAATGAATTGGACACTCTAAATTTATTACAAAAAAGGTTTTTGTCTTATCACATGGCTTCAGTGATGTCATTTTGTGGGTGGTGCTGAGCAGTGAGGTTTTTTTTTAAGTTTCATTTTTCAGCTTGATTGCTGTGGACTACAGACAAAGAAAAGAAGTGTTTTGGCCTGTCTCTCTCTATTTTCATTTTAAATATCTGTTCCAGTAAAAATCACTGTGGTGGTGGCTTTGGATATATAATTGCTTTCTGGAAGGAGTTGAATCTGCTGGTTAAAAATCAGATCAGAATTTCAGTAACAAGACCAGTCTTAGTCAAGTGAGAATGCAATGTGCTGAACCATGCCCTTGAAAAGGTTTTTTTCGTTTATTGGATTTTGTTATTGAATTGGAACAGATAAGGGGGAATTCAATAAGTGTTACACATAGATTACTGTAGCTGTGCGGTGTCCTTATTTTTGTAATAGAAAAAAATAGTTGCTGTGATATGAATATATACAAGTTCTTAGAATAAAGCTTGTTTTGATTAAAGTGTGTAGGAAGACTGACGAATCACACCATCAGAGCCAAATTCAACAGAAAGGTTGTAGGTCAGGGGAACTTCATAATACACTTTGGAGTTTCTAAGCCCGTGCCCATAATACCAGCAGCTAGAAAATTTTGGAAAATTAAAACCAACGTATCTACCATCCCAGCGACCAACTTTTTTAAGACCCTAGGATAAAGTCCATTAGCCTTTAGTTTTAATAATTTTCCTTGGTGCCCCTTCCCTGGCGATTGCAATTGTTTTAAATTTCACCCCCATTTTCACCTCTTTGTTTTACAATTATATCTTTCTGCGATATTATTGGTGCCTTCCACAGTGAATAATCACCTGATATTTTTCTATTTCCTCAAGGATATGAGGAGTTTGAGGGGTTAGTTTAATCCTGTGTTGCATTTCCACGAAAAATCATTCCTGATAAACTGATTGTTCCCTCCCAGAGCTACACTCACTTTCCACAAGGAGACATGCGAATGCTTGTTAGAAATCTACACACCATCCCTATCCCTTAGCTTGTGTATTTAAGTTGCAGATGACAATTCAGTACTTCGACTAATTATTTGCTACTATATAATGGTCACACAGTGTATGAACAGAATCAAGCAGATTAAAGCATCACAGGACAGATTTCAGTTTTCAAAGAAGCAGTAACTCTTTTTCAAATAGCTAGAATGTAAAGAATAAAAACCAATTCAAGTATATGAAGTACTAACACATGCTAAAGTCGCCACAGTCCCACATGACCATAGGCTGCTTTCCCCTTTGAGGGGGGAGAGCTGACTGGTGGTGGTTTAACCGGAGGATCACCACAACTTAGGTGAGGGACAATTTTGAGAAGGCGGGGCGGGGCCTTCATGAATAACCTCAGCAGTTCGGGAATCAAATCCGTGCTGCTGGCCTCACTCTGCATCACAAACCAGGCGTCGAGCATAAAGACTCAAAAGGAAGTCTTTAAACAATGTTATTGCCCAACTTTCTGTTGAGTGTCACAATTCTTGCTTGTCACTTGCTCCAGGGAACAGCGCAAATATATTGTAACTCGAGAGTGAAGGGACTTGGGTCTCTGCCTGTGACCCCTTGTAGTTTATTATTATGTTTCACAAAGACAGTTGCTATGTCAACCGTAAGGCTTTTTAAAAAAAGGAATTTAGAGTATCCAATTTTCCCAATTAAGGGGCAATTTAGCATGGCCAATCCACCTAACCTGCACATCTTTGGGTTGTGGGGGCGAAACCTACGCAAACACTGAATGTGCAAACTCCACACGGACAGTGACCCAGAGCCGGGATCAAACCTGGGACCTCGGCGCTGTGAGGCAGCAGTGCTACCCACTGTGCCACCCAGATAGGCTTTTCTTTCCTTTCTTGAAAGAAAAGTTTTGGGGGTCGGGTGGAAGTGGTGTGGTCCGTTACCAGGACCAGCACTTGCCAGCCTTTGCTTAGTGTCACACATTTGCTTTGAGGCAGAAGGCTGTAGGAGCAAGTCCCACTCCGGAGACCTGTGCACAAAAATCTAGACTGACGCTCCAGTGCAGTACTGAGGCAGTGCCGCACTCAGAGTTGCTGTTCTTCACAAGATGTTAAACTGGGGCCCCAACTGCTCCCTCTTAAGTGGGCACAAAATATCCCATGGCACCATGTTGAAGGGGAGGGAAGTTGTCCCGAATGACTTGGTCAACATTTGTTCCTCAGTAAAATCACAAAGAGAAACCTGGTCATTATCACGTGTGGGAGCTTGCTATGTGTAATTTTGCTGCCGTATGTCTTACAGCAGTGACTACAATGGAAAGACACTGCAAAGCGCATTGGGGCATCTCAAGGTCATGAAAGACGCTACATAAATTCAGTTTCTTTCACTCTCTGTATTAAAAGCATGGGTCTTACAGCTTCTACACAGCCTGAAATTGCTTTGCCTTCAGGGTACACTGCCTATGGTTCTGTCAATGGGCAGCAAGTGAAGGATGGCAAATAGTAAACAGTGGTAGCGAGAAACAGATCTGGTATGGGACAAATACATGAAAGAGTGGTAATGTTCCAAAAATTGGCGGAATTTTCCAAGAAATGATTTCCAAACTTCCATTACTGTAGAGGTATTTATTTGTTCAAAAACTGAAATACAACTATGAAAGAGATAGTAAATTCTTATGTTTCAGTGTTTCTTTGAAGTGATTTTTTTAAAGTCGCTGGCAGAGATGTTGAAATCCTTGAAGACCTGCAGGAGGGTGATTCCAACTGAAACAGTGATAAATCCACACAGCATTCCAAGAAAATCTACAAATCCAACATCATTCCACTCTCGAAAGAGGATAGCAGACGCCAAAATGACCAAAACTGTGAAAACCACGTAGTATATCGCACTGAATATGGAGGAATCGAAGTATTGCAAAGCCTTATTAATGTACATAAACTGAATGAGAATACTGCAAATCAATGTTACCAACAGGATGACAAAGAGGAACAGGGCTCTTTGACTCGAGGGATCATCGCTAAATGCATCTTGGGCGGCCAAGCCAATGCCTTTACTGCTGGGCACTGTAAAACTCCCCAGTAAGGAACAAATACCAACGTAAACCAGGACATTGGTGGAGCCGTGGGAAGGTGCAATCCAGAAAATAAGCACGATGAGAAGTGCTAGAATAATGCAGGTGTAGCCAAGAAACACTGTAAGAGAATGGTAATTTTGAAAGTCAAAAAATGTTTTATTTCAATTAACCACTCCTCATCCACCATTATAAAACTACTGCTGCTATTATGTCAAATCTGGTTATTGGCATTAATAATTCCAGCACAAGCACAATGGATCAAGTGAATGAATTTTTTTTTTTAAATTTAAATTACCCAATTATTTTTTCCAATTAAGAGGCAATTTAGCACGGCCAATCCACCTACTCTGCACATTTTTGGGTTGTGGGGGCGAAACCCACGCAGACACGGGGAGAATGTGCAAACTCCACACGGACAGTGACCCAGAGCCGGGATCGAACCTGGGACCTCAGCGCCGTGAGGCGGTTGTGCTAACCACTAGGCCACCGTGCTGCCCTAAGTGAATGAGTTTTGCAACAAATACAGAAAATCTGCGGAGGGAGAAACAGAGTTAACATTTCAGATCAGTGACTCTTTGCTGAACATGAACTCGATTCCTCTCGCCACAGGTCCGTTAAAGTGTTTTATTTTTTTTCTTTTGTAAATTTAGAGTACCCAATTATTTATGTCCAATTAAGGGGCGATTTAGTGTAGCCAATTCACCAACCTGGCACATCTTTGGGTTGTCGGGGTGACACCCATGCAGACACGTAGAATATGCAAACTCCGCATGGACAGTGACCCGGGGCTGGGATCGAACCTGGGTCCTCGGTGCCGTGAGGCAGCAGTGCTAACCACCGTGCTGCCTCCCCTTGCAGTGTTTTACGTTTTCATTTTCCACGGTATTTTGCCTTGAATTGGTGACCTTGTTAGTGTGCTTTACAGCTCAATAATTATATCACTATCCTGTGAGGTGTATGGCTCCCTGACTGAGAGCCATGTGTGTGCACACCAGTGCTCTCAATCGCACATTAGCAAATACTGCAGAGAGAATGGCACACTCTTAGTTCGCCTTGGATTATTTCCTCCTTTGGTGGAAAACACAATCAGTGCAATATTACTTGAACAAACATACAGCAATGCACCTTCTAGTTCCTGGCTTGTAAATGTCCCATTTAATAATCAGACTTTCATATTAGTTGCACCGCACAAGTTTGAGAAATCCAACTGAAAGGACAAGGGCCATAGTGCAGCACACTATGAAGACAGAAAAATAGCATATAATGAAAATAAAAATGGAAGTCTTGGGCTGAAACTGCTCAAGCCCAAATAGACGGTATTTACCAAAAGAGATGAGGGATGAGATTTGTGATACTCATTAGAATGGAATTGAATGCTGGCAAGGTACCAATAGTTTGAAAATAGGTCAATGGTGCCATTCAGAAGGGGTGATACGGACACACAACCAGCTGTAGATCCAATCATACTAAATGACTTCTAGGTGAAATAATTGAATTGATATCACAGTATTAGCTGCATAATCATTACCCAGCAAATAGCTGCAACGCGTAGCGGGATGGGTGCGTGTGTGTGTCCTACTTGGCGGGTTTTGGGGGGGGGGGGGGGGTGTGTGTGGGTGTGTGTGTGTGTGTGTGTGTGTGTGTGTGTGTCCTACTTGATCAACGTCTTTCATGTTTTCAGAAAGCGATGGCTGAAATGAATCAGGGAAAGCCTAATGGCTGGACCTCCACATGCATTTGATAAAGTTGTTTTTAATACATTTAGTGTACCCAATTCATTTTTTTTCCAATGAAGGGGCAATTTAGCGTGTTCAATCCACCTACCCTGCACATCTTTGGGCTGTGGGGGCGAAACCCACGCAAACATGGGGAGAATGTGCAAACTTAACACTGACAGTGACCCAGAACAGGGATCGAACCTGGGACCTCGGCGCCGTGAGGCAGCAGGGCTAACCCACTGCGCCACCGTGCTGCCGCATTTGATAAAAGTTTTGATGGAAAAGCCACTATTCAAAGTTACATTTGTGGAAGATCCATTGTAAACCATCAGAGTGAATCAAACAAAAATTGGCAGAAGACCAATAAAGTGGTTGATTGATGGAGGTGTTATGTCAGTGGGTGCTTCAGTGATCAGTTAGGGCCCTCCCATCCACTCCAAGTAACTTTAATGACACAGCATTGCATTTATTAAAAAAAGTTACCTGGATTTGCTAGTTTCTCTTCCAGTTGCACACTTGATGTTATATTCTCAGTTTTGGGAGCATGAATGAGCAGCACAATTGAACCTGCACAGCTTAATAGACATCCTAATTTTCCTAACAAGTTTAGCTTCTCTTGCAACATATAGGAAGCCAAGAGTGACCTAGAAAGAAAGGCCAGGGTAGAAAAAAAAATGGCTGAGTGAAAGAAATGGAGCATTTATTATATCCACATGCAAAACAAACAACTACACCACGGACAACTGTACACCACGTCACCAAAACAAATCGTACTCCAGCCCTGTTGTTATGAGAATTCGAAACAGCTACTAAAGTTTTTCAGTAATATCCACTGGATTCTTACTTATAATTATTTCCAATTGCAAGACTAGAGAGCAGGGACTGGATTAGAATAGCTGAAAATTAACACTAAATTGAGACTGTTTGAAGAGCCTGGGTGCTCCATTTCAGGAAACACTGAACATCTCGCCAGATTTGTCCTTGGAAGGAAGATGTAATCAAATCATCTAGGACTTAAAAGTTAAAAGAACTGCTCGTAACTGCTGATACATCAGCAAGGAGATAGATAGTAACGTATGCATTCATTTTAGAAGTGCTTAAACATCACAGGGTAGTGTTTCCACCCTGCATTGACCATAATAATATTTCCATACGTAAATATATCAATAGATTGCAAGAGCAATATCGTACCCAAATGGGACGCCGAGGGCTCCTAGTGGCGTTACCAATGCAGCAGGGGCAGTGTTGTATGCTAGGAAGTTTCCTATTTGAGCCAGTCCCACTGCAACAAAAAGAATTGCAGAATATTAATTCATGCATGTTGTTTCAGAACAAAAAAAAAAGTGTTTAACCATTTACACCAAAACTAAATATCAATAATTTCAACAACACAAAGGGTGGTGCTGAATCACACCACCAGTTGGTGACAGCACAGACTGGTTTTAATCTTCTCCCTCCAACCTCAGGATCAAGATTAACCTATGGGGAAAATACCAAATGCAACACAAAACAGAAAAAGTTTTTTTAATTAAAAAAAAAAGCAACATCAGACCTGCCACCCAGCTGTCCATCATTCTCAATGGCACTCTGCTTCTATAGAGCTTTTCAAAATCACGAGGGGTCTTTGACAGAGGAGACAGGGGGAATCTGTTTCCACTCATGAAAAGGATCGAGAACGAGAGGACACAGATTTAATGTAATTGGCAAAAGGAGCAAAAAAAGTGACATGAAGGAATAACCTTTTCATACAGTGGGTGGTTAAGGTCTGGAATACACCGCCAGAGAGTGTGGTGCAAATAGGTCCAATTGAGGCATTCAAAAGAGAATGAGACAGTTGCCTTTAAACCTGAAAAGGAAGAGTGCGCAAGGTCACGCGAGGAGCAAACGGGGGAATGACACTAGATTATTTGTTTTTCAGACAGCTGGTGCAGATGTGATGGGCAAAATACTCTCCTTCTGCATCGTAACTGTTGTGTGTGAAATATCGTGGGCGGGGATTCCCCGCTGGTCAAGACCGAATTGGGGAAAGGCAATTGGGCGGAGAATCGGTCTTGATGCCAAAATCACGGTGGGTGCCGGGTTCACGCCAAACTGGGGCAAGTCCCAAGGGCGAGGTTTACTTCTGCTTTTATAAATCTGCTAACAGGCGCCGTGGAGAGAGAGAGCGAGAGAGATCGGCCATATGCCCCGACCCCACCACCCCCGCACCGTAGGCCCCCCACACCCCAGCCCCCACATATCGCCCCCGCACTATGTGGGGCCCCCCCCCCCCCGCAACTGGCTTCCACCCGTCAGCGGGGCATCATGAGGCCTGCAACCACTGGAGGCCCTACAGGGGGTTGCTGCATGGGGGCTGCGGAGCGTACCGCTGGCAAGGGCAGGGCCAGTCAATCAGACCACTGGCAGCACAGATGGGCGCCAAAGCCAGAGGCTCCTATGGTGCAGGGGTTGGGCAGGGCGGATGCAGGGCAGGGACGCAGTGGCAGCCGGAGCCATCATGTAGTCTGTTGGATAATGTTAGCATGTCTGCCCTTCACCCCCTGCAGACAAGGGATATTGGATTACAACCAGCAATGGGAGGCCTTCCTCCTAGTTGCCACAGTCCTGGGGGATGCAGTGCGGCTGCACGAGTTGGAGTTACTTGAGGAGGAGGACGCTGCAGCAGCGGAGCCTGCCCCAGAGGAACAGGAGGCAGCCAGTGAGGATCGAGAGTTGGCCGCCCAACATGCCGAGCAGCGGGAGGAGGAGGTGCAAAGGAGGCACTGCACCAGGCCTCACATGTACCGGCAGTGCCCGTCAGTCGAGGATGTGCCGTTGAAGACTCCATCTGAGCAGGGGACAGTGCGACATTTCTGCCATATCATGGCGCACCTGGCGAATAGGGGAGGACACCTGCTCCTGGTGGTCACCTAGGTGACAGTCGCCCCGAACCTCTACATAATTTGGGTCATTCCAGGCACCAAGTGGGGACCTGTCTGGAATCTCAGAGCTTGGTGCACAGGTACTTCCGTGCCGTCACAGAGGCCCTATATGCCCAATCAGCACAATACATCCATTTCAATGTGGACCGAGCCCACCAGGACGTCTGGACATCGGGGTTCACTCACCAAATGCCCCGGATCCAGGGGGCGGTTGACAGGATGCATGTCACCCTACGAGCACCTGCAGATCTTAGGCCACTCTTCACAAACCGAAAGGGGTTCTACTCGATGAACATGCAGCTGGTGTGTGACCATCTGCATGATGCACATCTGCACCCGGGCAGTGTGCACGACGCCTCCATCCCAGCACACTATGGTTTATGGCCTCTCAGAGGCGTATCCCCAGTTGGGCGACAGGGGTTAACAGCTGCGGTTGATGACGCCCATGCCACCGGACGCCAGAGCGGAGTGCTGGCTGAACCGCAGTCCCCAAGTCAATCCCACCCACAACGTCTGTCCATTCCCCCACCTGTACGCACTGGATGCTCGCCAACAACCCCTCATGTAGTCCTTGGCTCTGCGACTGCATCTTCACAATCGATAGGACTGTCTGTTTCAGAAGCCCGAAACCAGCCTGGATGGCAGGTCCTTGGGCTCAGCCTGCCCTCCGATCATCCGGCCCCTCCCTCCAACCATTCGCCCCTTTCGTAGTTCCTACCTCCACCTGCTGTACTGGAGCTTGTGTGTGGTGCGCACCAATAGTGCTGCAGAAGCCTCTTCAATAAAGTGCTCAACCGAGGGGAGTGTCTCTTGAATGGTGGAGGGTGTTGGGAGGCAGCTGTGTCATCCCCTGACTTGGGCTCCGGGGTGTCTCACGATGGGGTCAATGGCTCCAGTCTGTGTCAGTGTCGTCCTCGTCACTGCTCGACACACAAGGCTATGGCTGTGGCCGGGGAACACCTGAAGGGTTTGCGTGTTCACCAGCAGCTCCTGTAAGACACAAGACAAGACGCATGATTGCATTGCGGGCCAGGGGGCACAACTGCCATTGGGAACCGCAGCCCATCAGGGTCTCACTACCTCGCCCGATGCCAACCTCCGCCCCAGCGACTGCCTTTTCCTCCAGCTCACCAACCTCTGCCAGCTGCACCCAGGCCCAGCGATTGGCAGCATCCTTCCCATCCCGGGATACAGGGTGCCCGCCTCTCCTCCACAGCGTCCAGCAGCATCGGTAAATCTCGGTGTCTCTCTCTCTCCTCGCTGCCATCTTGTTGGCTGGGATCAGTACGTGGGAGTGAAGTGTGTATGTGCGGCTGCAGCTGGTCGATTCCAAATCTGACAAATCCAGCACCAATTCTCATTGGAATTGATTGTGTTCCACATGGCGCCGTGCTGGCCCCTTAACGGGTGGCAAGGCAGCACAGTGTGTAGCACTGTTGCTTCACAGCGCCAGGGTCTGAGGTTCCATTCCCGGCTTGGGTCACTGTCTCTGCGGAGTCTGCACATTCTCCCAGTGTTTGCGTGGGTTTCCTCCGGGTGCTCCGGTTTCCTCCCACAAGTCCCGAAAGATGTGCTGTTGGGTAATTTGGACATTCTAAATTCCCCCTCAACGTACCCGAACAGTGCCGGAGTGTGGGGATTAGGGGCTTTTCACAGTAACTTAATTGCAGTGTTAATGTAAGCCTACTTGTGACACTAATAAAGATTATTTCTTAAAGAATTGGTCAACGTGCGCCGCCAGTTTTGCTGTCGTAGAAGGCCACTAATCCTGCTCCAGCATCTACACTTGGTCTCAGGAACAGGGAATCCAGCTGCTTGAATTTCCTTTATTATGCTTATTCCGATGCAAGAGGACTTTGACACCTAGTCATGAGATATTAAGTCAGGTAAACCCCAGGTTTGTTCAATAAAACAGGTTTTAGGCAGTTTCTCAAAAGAGGAGGCAGGGTAGAGAATTCATTGCACTGGTTCCTGTATTCCTTAAGCATTTTAGTTTATTTATTCTATAATGGGATGTGGGAATTACTGACAACGCCAGCATTTGTTGCCCATCCCTAATTGCCCTCAATAGCTGTCATGGTCACCATTACCGAGACGAGTTTCCCATTCCAATTTTATTAATTTAATTTGAACTCCAGCAGCTGCCATGGCAGGAGTTTGAACCGGGACCTTGGATTCCCAGGCTGCAGAATCATAGAAGCCCCACAGTGCAGAAGGAGGCCATTTGGCCCATTGAGTCTGCACCGACCCTCTAAAAAAGAGCACCCTATATGGGCAGCACGGTAGCATGGTGGTTAGCATAAATGCTTCACAGCTCCAGGGTCCCAGGTTCGATTCCCAGCTGGGTCACTGTCTGTGTGGAGTCTGCACGTCCTCCCCCTGTGTGCGTGGGTTTCCTCCGGGTGCTCCGGTTTCCTCCCACAGTCCAAAGATGTGCGGGTTAGGTGGATTGGCCATGCTAAATTGCCCGTAGTGTCCTAATAAGTAAGGTTAAGAGGGGGGGGTTGTTGGGTTACAGGTATAGGGTGGATACGTGGGTTTGAGTAGGGTGATCATGGCTCGGCACAACATCGAGGGCCGAAGGGCCTGTTCTATGTTCTATCTCGGCCCACTATCTTCATAACCCCACCTAACTTTTTAGCGCCAAGGGGCAGTTTTAGCAAGCCCAATCCACCAAACCTGCACATTTTTGGACTAAGGGAGGAAACCGGAGGAAACTCCCGCAGACACAGGAAGAATGTATAAACTCCACACAGTCACCCGAGGTCAGAATTGAACTCAGGTCGCTGGCGCTGCAAGGCAGCAGTGATAACCACTGTGCCACCACGCTGCCCTTTCCTGCTATCCAGTGGCATTACCACTACACCTCCCCTGAAATCATTCAATGACTATTTCATCTTCACTTTGTTCTGTTCCTTTTTTAAATAAGTTTGCACTCCCAGTCTGATAATGGGTGACAATGAACCCTTAGCTTGTCTGTTTCTGCACAGAGGTCAACTGACTCACTCCAACACTTGCTATTTTCGTTCGGATTTCCTGCATTTGCACTTTTTATTTATTTTATGAATTATGTGATTTCAGCTGGGTTTAATATTGTGAAACAGTCACATGCTGTCTCTATCATCCAGTCTCTATCGCTCCTGGTTGTTATTGCTGCAGGCGCGATGGACAAAGCATTCAATTAATCCGCTGGCACATGCTGTGAAGGCTTACATATCAATAAATAATCCCCATGTGAACAATGCACTGGTGGACCAACGTGCCGATGGAGCTTTATCCCAGCAAAAGTTGGCTAGTCTCAGAACAGAAGGGTTTAAATGAAAAGTAGAACTAAAAAAAAAAAGAGATGAGGCACAACAACAATTTGCATTTATATACTGTCTTTCATATAGCAAAACATACAAGGTATTATGAAGGTATTTTATGAAATGCATTTTGACAAAATCAAATATTAGGACACAAGTAAGCTTGGCCAAGAGAGACAGATTTGAAAAAAATCATTTATGGGATGTGGCCTTCGCTGGCTTGGTCAGCATTTATTGCCCATCCACAATTGTCCTCGAGAAGGTGGTGGTGAGCTGCCTTCCTGAACAGCTGCAGGGCATGTCATGCAAGTATGCCCACAGTGCTGTTAGGTAGGAAGTTCTGGGATTTTGACGATTTATTTCCAAGTCAGCACGGTGAGTGGCTTGGAGAGGAACTTCCAGGGTGTAGCCATGTTTCCGCTGCCCTTGTCCTTCGAGATGGTAGTGGTCATGGGTTTCGCAGGTGCTATCTAAGGAACCTGGACGAGTTCCTGCAGTGCACCTTGTAAAGCGCACACTGCTGCCACTGTGCTTAGGTCGTGGAGGCAGTGAATATTTGTGCATTTGAAGGAGCAACGTAAAAAGGAAAGAGAGCGATGGAGAGATTTAGGGATGGCATTCCAGAGTCTAGGGCCTTGCCAGCTGAAGACATGTACCAACAGTGGAGTGATTAAAATCAAGGATGTACAAGAGACCAGGAATCTCAAAGGCTTCTTAGCTTGATCGCAGTTACAGAAGCATTGAGGGGAGAGGCCATGCATGGAAAGATTTTAAAACAAGGATGAGAATTTTAAAATTGACACTCACTTCCGACAGTTCCACTCCACCAAGACAATTCGGTTAAATAGGAAGCACCTGCCAAAAGACAAGAGTTAGCATTTTCTCATTAGTGGTCACCAGAAAAATTCAGATCTTTTTGTGTTTGAAGGACCGATCTCTCAAAATAAAAAACGCTGACCCACGTCTCTCTCTACTGACTGCTGTCTCCGGTGAACTAGACTGCGGTTCATTAGTCAGGGAGCAGAGATTTTCAGTTTTTAAACTATCTGACTAAGCCAGGGTCAAAGAACATATATTGTGGTCAAACATTTTTGCCTGCTTCAATAGAAAATAGCCTTTTCTAAATCTGTGACTGTAGCTTTGGTCAGCTTCAAGAGGAAATAAACAGAGGCCATTTGTTCAAATGCATCATAAATAGGTCGATTAATCTAGTCATCACTTGTTAAAACCACATTCTCAAAGCAATCAAAATACATAAAATTACAAAAGTTTAGTTTACAGATCATTTAATGACTCATTCATTGAAGTTAGTATTTAACTCAACTGTATAGGAAGATTTTAGAATTCATTACATGACGGCTAGAAGGCAGCACTTCAGACCTTCATCCCAATGTATTTAAGGGCCATCAAGTGAATTTATCATCTTTATGTTTGTAGAATTTGATCCAAGGGAGATCACTATTAAATGAGTTTCTTGTTTAAAGACTACAGCAAATTTAAAACACTCAAAAAAAAGTCATCCAAATCGTCTTTCACTACACCCTAACTATCATCCCATCCTAAGAATTCGATTTGCCTCTTTATGTATCTTTTTATATCAGTGCGCTCATCTTTATTTCAAATGTTGCAGCATTCTGAAATCTCTTTACTATTCCATTCCATTAAGCGTCTATTATTTTGTACGTGTCTCCTCCTGTGCTAACTGAGAGGGGTAGACCTCTCCTGGGCAGAACTATGATCCAATTTCCTTCAGAAACAGCCCCTAGAAACAAATGTTATTAATTTCTCACATTTCAAACTGGAGATCAATTTGGTTTGTTTCAATCCTATTGGCTCCCATATTTTCACCTACCCACTACACTTTCTGCTTCTCTTCCTTTTCCTGTTAGCTTCACTCGGCTTCTGTCCAAGAGCGCCTATGGAACATTTGGTTTAAGACTTGCACACCCAACAACTTCTATACTATGCCATGCATTGATTTGCTTCACAGGTTGGCCAACAGTTTCTCAAATGATATTGTGAAATAACGCTTTGTGCAAATACTTAATCTTGCGTCTCACCATAAGGCATAGGAGCAGAATTAGGCCACTCGGTCCATCGAGTCTGCTCCGCCATTCAATCGTAGCTGATATTTTTCTCATTCCCATTCTCCTGCCTTCTCCCCATAACCCCTGATCCCCTTATTAATCAAGAACCTATCTATCTGTCTTAAAGACACTCAAGTGAATTGGCCTCCACAGCCTTTTGCAGCAAAGCGTTTGACAGATTCACTACCCTCTGGCTGAAGAAATTCCTCCTCATCTGTTTAAAAAGGATTGTCCTTTTAGTGTGAGATTGCGTCCTCTGCCTCTAGTTTTTCCTACAAGTGGAAACATTGTATCCACGTCCACTTTATCCAGGCCTCGCAGTATCCTGTAAGTTTCAATAAGAACACCCCTCATCCTTCTGAACTCCAACAAGTACAGACCCAGAGTCCTCAACCGTTCCTCATACGACAAGTTCTTGTCACGTTGCATTTCAATGATTCCAACTTAGTATGGACCCGTTTTAAAATAATTTTGACTTTAACTTTAAAAGTCTTTATACCCAAACTTCCCATCACCTTTTCCTTGTTACATTAAAAAAAAACTTTTACTCACTGGCTTCAAACTGTAAGCAGTTTTGATAAGTAAACGGAGAAACAGATTCAACAGGGAAAATGCCAAACATATATTCTGTCTGTGACTTCCTCAGGATACTCACTGTTGCATCATTCCGTGGTACCGTACTGCCAGATTTAATACCTTGATTCAGACAGTTTGCTTACAAAATAAGCCAAAAAATTCATAAACTAAATTTAGTATTGTGTTTTCAAAAGTTGGCTTCCAACAACTTCAGAATTAATTATGATCCACAAGTGCTGAACAATGGCAGAGTTAGGTTAATGACTAACATTTCAAATGATTGATTTTGTACTAATTTCATTCAAAAAACATAATATCAAATCTTCCTGCAAAAAGAACTAAACCCCAAATTCATGTTATTAAATGAGCTATATAGTAATGCTAAAATAAAGAGACTTAAAAGGAAAACCAAGTTTGACAAACAAAGTTTTTTAAAAATGCTTGATTGGGTAGATAATGGGACGCAGATGCGATACAAATGAATTTTCATTGCCATAAGGCGTCTCACAAAAGGATGAAATGCATCAGCACCAATAGAGGTTTTCAAAATTGTGTGTTTTGAATTGGAAAAGATGATTTCTTCTGGTCAGGGATCAGTATTGAGTAAGTAATGTAAAATTGTCAAAGGAGTGATTTCCATTTACGATTGTTGCAACGTGGGATGTTTTTCAATAAGAAGTGGCTGAGTCAGAAAACAATTGATGTATAGTGTGTTGGAACACATCACAGGACTATGAAGAGGCAGGAGGGCAGTCGGCCTCCGCTAACAAGTAGACCCTGAAGCCAAAGCAAAAGGTATAAAAATACTGCTGTAGTCATTTTTGTTTGCATAAGGGAATAGAAATAATTTTAAGATTGGATCCACAGAGGAAAAAGTCAGTAGATTTAACATCCTCAGTATGCTGGATAACACCATTTTTATTTGAGACAATGGAGGCCATTTAACTTTTATCAAATCAAGTGCAGCCAATTTGAAAATATTTTCTAACATGAGAAGCAAGATGCAAAAATCTAATTCAATGCAAATGTCAGAGAACAAATTAGTGCCTTACCTTTACTCTCTGAACAAGCCCAAATCAAAGCCCTACAGATTATTTTTTTATTAGTATTCCTTTATTAGGGCTCAGAGTGTGGACAAGGACAAATCCCTCATCCAGCTTCTTGCCTGCTCCAAAAAAACAATTCAAATTGAATCCAATTCATGGTCCCCACAAGAGAAACATATCAGATCCAGGCATTACACCGGATTCTCATGCTCATCTTAACCAACCATCCCAAATGCCATCTTTTCGTGCTAAAAATAAGAGGCGGTGTTCGAATGCAAGTGACCATTATCCCATCTATTTAGTACATCTTGCAAAACTGCTTCTCTGGCACAGGGGGAGGGGGGGTGGAATAAAAACTTTTTTTAAAAACTCGATTTTATTTGTGTCATTACTGGTCGAGCTGATATTTTTTTCAAATAACCAGATATTGTAGGAAACCCAAAGCATTTTCAGTCAGCGCTGCAGTTTTAAACCGTGGGCAGGCTGCATTGTGTGACTCATGAAACTTGTGATAGATTCACAGCTGATGTGTGTATGTGTGTGCATTGCCCAATAAAAGCAAAACCGCTTGGTTTTGAGTTTTGGCCAGTCTGAAGGTGCTGGATTTGGGGTGGGGGTGAAACTCAATGATTACAAACCTCTGCTCTCAGCTCGAAGGATGCCTTTTCTCTGCAAAACGAACGTGCAGCCATTCACGAGGCTGGACAGCAGGGCGAGGCTGAGTCCCAGGGAGGCGCTCTGCTCCGGCTCGCGCTCCATGCCGCGCTCACCTGGCCAGGTAGACAGCTCGAGGCACCTCACCGCAGCTCCTCATTCACAACCTGTTGCAGAACAGTGAACATTTAAGACATTTTTTAAAAAAAAATTCAAATAAATGTTATCAACACCTAATAACTCCAATGCATTTGATGTCCAACCTACTAAAGGTCATTTATCGCGCGAAAGAGTTTAAAAAAAAATAAAAATCGTTAAAAAGTTTTAGTTGTTAAAACATTTCCTTCCGTATTCGGAGCAACACGCCCTGATTCCAACACATGCGCAGTGAAAGAGAAAATAAGACGTCTGCTGCTCCCAAGAGATTCCTTGCCTGAACAGCGAGCTCCCCCTAGCACTGCAGTGTCAGGAACCCAATCTAATGTCAGCACTTTAAAAAAAAAATTTAGATTAGCCAATTATTTTTTCTAATTAAGGGGCAATTTAGCGTGGCCAATCCACCTACTCTGCACATTTTTGGGTTGTGGGGGCAAAACCCACGCAGACACGGGGAGAATGTGCAAACTGCACACGGACAGTGACCCAGAGCCGGGATCGAACCTGGGACCTCAGTGCTGTGAGGCGGTTGTGCTAACCACTAGGCCACCATGCTGCCCTTAATGTCAGCACTTTAAGGATTTTTCTCTCTCGCTCTTGTTGGGTTAGTTTGTTGGATTGGATTGGGTTTGTTTATTGTCACGTGTACCGAAGTACATAGAACATAGAACGATACAGCGCAGTACAGGCCCTTCGGCCCTCGATGTTGCACCGACATGGAAAAAATCTAAAGGCCATCTAACCTACACTATGCCCTTATCATCCATATGCTTATCCAATAAAATTTTAAATGCCCTCAATGTTGGCGTGTTCACTACTGTTGCAGGTAGGGCATTCCACGGCCTCACCACTCTTTGCGTAAAAAACCCACCTCTGACCTCTGTCCTATATCTATTACCCCTCAATTTAAGGCTATGTCCCCTCGTGCTAGCCACCTCCATCCGCGGGAGAAGGCTCTCGCTGTCCACCCTATCTAACCCTCTGATCATTTTGTATGCCTCTATTAAGTCACCTCTTAACCTTCTTCTCTCTAACGAAAACAACCTCAAGTCCATCAGCCTTTCCTCATAAGATTTTCCCTCCATACCAGGCAACATCCAGGTAAATCTCCTCTGCACCCGTTCCAAAGCTTCCACGTCCTTCCTATAATGAGGCGACCAGAACTGTACGCAATACTCCAAATGCGGCCGGACTAGAGTTTTGTACAACTGCAACATGACCTCATGGCTCCGGAACTCAATCCCTCTACCAATAAAGGCCAACACACCATAGGCCTTCTTCACAACCCTATCAACCTGGGTGGCAACTTTCAGGGATCTATGTACATGGACACCGAGATCCCTCTGCTCATCCACACTACCAAGAATTTTACCATTAGCCAAATATTCCGCATTTCTGTTATTCTTTCCAAAGTGAATCACCTCACACTTCTCCACATTAAACTCCATTTGCCACCTCTCAGCCAAGCTCTGCAGCTTATCTATGTCCCTCTGTAACCTGCAACATCCTTCCACACTGTCTACAACTCCACCGACTTTAGTGTCGTCTGCAAATTTACTCACCCATCCTTCTGCGCCCTCCTCTAGGTCATTTATAAAATGACAAACAGCAACGGCCCCAGAACAGATCCTTGTGGTATGCCACTCGTAACTGAACTCCATTCTGAACATTTCCCATCAACTACCACTCTCTGTCTTCTTTCAACTAGCCAATTTCTGATCCACATCTCTAAATCACCCTCAATCCCCAGCCTCCGTATTTTCTGCAATAGCCGACCGTGGGGAACCTTATCAAACGCTTTACTGAAATCCATATACACCACATCAACTGCTCTACCCTCGTCTACCTGTTCAGTCACCTTCTCAAAGAACTCGATAAGGTTTGTGAGGCATGACCTACCCTTCACAAAACCATGCTGACTGTCCCTAATCATATTATTCCTATCTAGATGATTATAAATCGTATCTTTTATAATCCTCTCCAAGACTTTACCCACCACAGACGTTAGGCTCACCGGCCTATAGTTACCGGGGTTATCTCTACTCCCCTTCTTGAACAAAGGGACCACATTTGCTATCCTCCAGTCCTCTGGCACTATTCCTGTAGCCAATGATGACCTAAAAATCAAAGCCAAAGGCTCAGCAATCTCTTCCCTGGCTTCCCAGAGAATCCTAGGATAAATCCCATCCGGCCCCGGGGACTTATCTATTTTCACCTTGTCCAGAATTGCCAACACTTCTTCCCTACGCACCTCAATGCCATCTATTCTAATAGCCTGGGTCTCAGCATTCTCCTCCACAATATTATCTTTTTCTTGAGTGAATACTGACGAAAAGTATTCATTTAGTATCTCGCTTATCTCCTCAGCCTCCACACACAACTTCCCACCACTGTCCTTGACTGGCCCTACTCTTACCCTAGTCATTCTTTTATTCCTGACATACCTATAGAAAGCTTTTGGGTTTTCCTTGATCCTACCTGCTAAAGACTTCTCATGTCCCCTCCTTGCTCGTCTCAGCTCTCTCTTTGGATCCTTCCTCGCTTCCTTGTAACTATCAAGCGCCCCAACTGAAACTTCACGCCTCATCTTCACATAGGCCTCCTTCTTCCTCTTAACAAGAGATTCCACTTCTTTGGTAAACCATGGTTCCCTCGTTCGACCCCTTCCTCCCTGCCTGACTGGTACGTACTTATCAAGAACATGCAATAGCTGTTCCTTGAACAAGCTCCACATATCCAGTGTGCCCAACCCTTGCAGCCTACTTCTCCAACCAACACATCCTAAGTCATGTCTAATGGCATCATAATTGCCCTTCCCCCAGCTATAACTCTTGCCCTGCGGGGTATACTTATCCCTTTCCATCACTAACGTAAAGGTCACCGAATTGTGGTCACTGTTTCCAAAGTGCTCACCTACCTCCAGATCTAACACCTGGCCTGGTTCATTACCCAAAACCAAATCCAATGTGGCCTCGCCTCTTGTTGGCCTGTCAACATATTGTGTCAGGAAACCCTCCTGCACACATTGTACAAAGAATGACCCATCTAATGTACTCAAACTATATCTTTTCCAGTCAATATTTGGAAAGTTAAAGTCTCCCATAACAACTACCCTGTTACTTTCGCTCTTTTCCAGAATCATCTTCGCCATCCTTTCCTCTACATCCCTAGAACTATTAGGTGGCCTATAGAAAACTCCCAACAGGGTGACCTCTCCTTTCCTGTTTCTAACCTCAGCCCATACTATCTCAGAAGAGGAGTCCCCATCTAGCATCCTTTCCGCCACCGTAATACTGTCCTTGACTAGCAGCGCCACACCTCCCCCTCTTTTGCCCCCTTCTCTGAGCTTACTAAAACACCTAAACCCCGGAACCTGCAACAACCATTCCTGTCCCTGCTCTATCCATGTCTCTGAAATGGCCACAACATCGAAGTCCCAGGTACCAACCCATGCTGCCAGTTCCCCTACCTTATTTCGTATACTCCTGGCATTGAAGTAGACACACTTCAAACCACCTACCTGAACACTAGCACCCTCCTGCGAAGTCAAATCTGTGCTCCTGACCTGTATACTCTCAATCTCCCGTACCCAAAACTACAATCCAGGTTCCCATGCCCCTGCTGAATTAGTTTAAACCCCCCCAAAGAGCACTAACAAATCTCCCCCCCAGGATATTGGTGCCCCTCAGGTTCAGATGTAGACCATCCTGTCTATAGAGGTCCCACCTTCCCCAGAAAGAGCCCCAGTTATCCAGAAATCTGAATCCCTCCCGCCTGCACCATCCCTGTAGCCACGTGTTTAATTGCTCTCTCTCCCTATTCCTCATCTCACTATCACGTGGCACGGGCAACAACCCAGAGATAACAACTCTGTTTGTTCTCGCTCTGAGCTTCCATCCTAGCTCCCTAAAGGCCTGCCTGACATCCTTGTCCCCTTTCCTACCTATGTCGTTAGTGCCAATGTGGACTACGACTTGGGGCTGCTCCCCCTCCCCCTTAAGGACCCGGAAAACACGATCCGAGACATCACGTACCCTTGCACCTGGGAGGCAACATACCAAACGTGAGTCTCTCTCGCTCCCACAAAATCTCCTATCTGTGCCCCTGACTATTGAGTCCCCAATTACTAATGTTCTACTCCTTTCCCCCCTTCCCATCTGAGCAACAGGGACAGACTCCGTGCCAGAGGCCCGTACCCCATGGCTTACCCCTGGTAAGTCGTCCCCCCCACAAGTATCCAAAACGGTATACTTGTTACTCAGGGGAACGACCGCAGGGGGTCCCTGCACTGACTGCTTCTTACCAGTCCCTCTTACAGTTACCCATCTATCTCCAGTCTTTGGTGTAACTACTTCCCTGAAGCTCCTATCTATGACCCCCTCTGCCTCCCGAATGATCCGAAATTCATCCAGCTCAAGCTCCAGGTCCCTAACACGGTTTTTGAGGAGCTGGAGTTGGGTGCACTTCCCACAGATGAAATCAGCAGGGACACTGACGGCGTCCCTCACCTCAAACATTCTGCAGGAGGAGCATTGTACTGCCTTCCCTGACATCACCTCTAGATTTAAAAAAAAACAAGAAAAAGAAAAAGAAATGAAGAGCTTACCTGATATTACCTCAAACCCTGCTCCCGCTGAAAGGTAAGCAAATTTAAAGGCACTCACTCACCTTCACGACAGGCCCCTGCTCCCGCTTCCCAACCACCGTGGGGTGGGGGGGTTGGTTAGAGGAGGAGGTAGGGTGGGAAACACTCACAAAGTGTTTCGGGTTTAACTGTCACTTGCCAACAGCCTCTCCACAAACCACCTTCAACTTAGGCTGACCGCACTGCACGTATGCAAATTTCCCCAGAACAGCTGATCAGTAGCTCTGCTCTGCTGCCCTCTGCTGGATACAGTGAAAAGTATTTTTCTGTGAGCAGCTCAACATCATTAAGTACATGGGAAGAAAAGGGAATAAGATAAAATACATAATAGGGCAACACAAAGTATACAATGTAACTACATAAGCACCGGCATCGGATGAAGCATACAGGGGTGTAGTGTTAATGAGGTCAGTCCATAAGAGGGTCATTTAGGAGTCTGGTGACAGTGGGGAAGAAGCTGTTTTTGAGTCTGTTCGTGTGTATTCTCAGATTTCTGTATCTCCTGCCTGATGGAAGAAGTTGGAAGAGTGAGTAAGCCGGGTGGGAGGGATCTTTGATTATGTTGCCCGCTTTCCCCAGGCAGCGGGAGGTGTAGATGGAGTCAATGGATGGGAGGCAGGTTCATGTGATGGACTGGGCGGTGTCCACGACTCTCTAAAGTTTCTTGCGATCCTGGGCCGAGCATTTGCTATACCAGTCTGTGATGCAGCCAGATAGAATACTTTCTATGGTGCATCTGTAAAAGTTGGTAAGAGTTAATGTGGACGTGCTGAATTTCCTTAGTTTCCTGAGGAAGTATAGGCGCTGTTGTGCTTTCTTGGTGGTAGCGTCAACGTGGGTAGACCAGGACAGATTTTTGGAGATGTGCACCCCTAGGAATTTGAATTTGCTAACCATCTCCACCTCGGCCCCATTGATGCTGACAGGGGTGTGTACAGTACTCTGCTTCCTGAAGTCAATGACCAGCTCTTTAGTTTTGCTGGCATTGAGGGAGAGATTGTTATCGTTGCACCACTCCACTAGGTTCTCTATTTCCCTCCTGTGTTCTGACTCGTCGTTATTCGAGATCTGGCCCACTATGGTCGTATCGTCAGCAAACTTGTAGATGGAGTTGGAACCAAGTTTTGCCACGCAGTCGTGTGTGTACAGGGAGTAGAGTAGGGGGCTAAGTACGCAGCCTTGCGGGGCCCCAGTATTGAGGACTATTGTGGAGGAGGTGTCATTGTTCATTCTTACTGATTGTGGTCTGTTGGTCAGAAAATTGAGGATCTAGTTGCAGAGTGGTAAGCCAAATCCTGGGTTTTGGAGCTTTGATTGGAGCTTGGCTGAGATTATGATGTTGAAGGCCGAGCTGTAGTCAATAAATAGAAGTCTGATGTAGGAGTCCTTGTTATTGAGATGCTCTAGGGTTGAGTGTAGGGCCAGGGAAATGGCATCTGCTGTGGACCGGTTGCGACGGTATGCGAATTGCAATGGATCAAGGCATTCTGGGAGTATGGAAGTAATGCACTTCATGATCAACCTCTCAAAGCACTTCAGCACGACTGTAGTCAGGGCCACCGGGCGGTAGTCATTGAGGCACGTTGCCTGGTTCTTCTTTGGTACCGGTATGATGGTGGTCTTCTTGAAGCAGGTGGGGACCTCGGAGTGGAGTAGGGATAGGTTAAAGATGTCCACGAACACCTCTGCCAGCTGGTCCGCGCAGGCTCTGAGTGCATGACCAGGGATCCCATCCGGGTCCGTTGCCTTCCGAGGGTTCATTTTCAGGAAGGCCGATCTGACTTCGGAAGCTGTGATGGTGGGTATGGGTGAGTTATGGGCTGCTGGGGCACTCGACAGCGGATTGTTGGTTACCTGCTCAAACCGAGCATTGAATGCATTGAGTTCATCGGGGAGGGGTGCGCTGCTGCTGGAGATACTGCTCAGCTGCACTTTGTAGCCCGTTATGTTGTTTAGTCCTTACCACAATCGCCGAGAGTCTGTCTGTGACTCTAGCTTGGTCTGATATTCTCTCTTGGCATCTTGGATGGCTTTGCGGAGGTCGTACCTGGATTTCTTGTATAGGTCAGGGTCGTCTGACGTGAACACCTCAGATCTGTCCTTCAGTAGGGAGTGAATCTCTCGATTGAGCCATGGTTTCCAGTTGGGGAACGTACGTACTGCTTTCTTTGGCACGCAGTCATCCACAAATTTGCTGATGAAGTCTGTGACGGTGGTGGCATACTCATTTAAGTTGGTCGCTGAGTTCTTAAATATGGACCAGTCCACTGTCTCTAAGCAGTCACGTAGGAACTCTTCTGTTTCCTCGGACCAGCACCGCACAACCTTCTTTGCTGGATTCTCCATCTTGAGTTTCTGCTTGTTTGCCAGGAGAAGGAGCACCATCTTATGGTCTGATTTCCCAAAGTGTGGTCGGAGGATGGAACGGTAGGTGCCCTTGATTCTTTTTTTTAAATAAATTTAGATTAGCCAATTATTTTTTCCAATTAAGGGGCAATTTAGCGTGGCCAATTCACCTACTCTGCACATTTTTGGGTTGTGGGGGCGAAACCCACGCAGACACGGGGAGAATGTGCAAACTCCACACAGACAGTGACCCAGAGCCGGGATCGAACCTGGGACCTCAGCGCCGTGAGGCGGTTGTGCTAACCACTAGGCCACCGTGCTGCCCATGGTGCCCTTGGTTCTTGAGTAGCAGTGGTCAAGAGTGTTGTTACCCCTGGTGGGACAGGAGATGTGCTGGTGGAATTTTGGCAGCACACTCTTGAGGTTGGCCTTGTTGAAGTTTCCGACCATGATGAACAAGGCATCCGGGTGTTCTGTTTCGTAGTTGTTTATAACTGTGTACAGTTCATCCAGCACCTTCCTCAATTCTGCCTGGGATGGGATGTAGACCACTGTGATAATGGCTGAAGTGAACTCACATGGAAGATAGTATGGGCGGCACTTCACGGTCAGGTATTCCAGGTCTGGGGAGCAGTAGGTTGCCAGGGTCACCACATCCAAGCACCAGGAGGAGTTGATGAGGAGGCACACCCCTCCACCCTTCGCTTTGCCTGAAGATGCCGTGCGGTCCGCCCGGTGAATCGAGAAGCCTTCAGGTTGTATGGCACAGTCCGGTGAGGCGGGAGTGAGCCATGTCTCTGTGAAACAGAGCACACAGCATTCTCTTACTTCCCTCTGAGAGGTAAGTCTAGCATTAAGTTCATCCAGCTTGTTTTCGATCACTTGGACGTTTGCCAGGAGTATGCTGGGGAGAGGGGTCTTGAAACCGTGTTGCTTCAGTCTAACTTGCAGGCCGCCGCGTTTCCCTCGCTTCCTCGGACGGCAGCTGTGGCTGGATGGTGCCGGGATCCGATGGGAGACGCCAGCCCTTGTGGAAGGTAGGTGGTTGCCTCTGGCGGGGTCCAGTGCGCTGGTGGGGACCAGGACGCTGATTACGTTTCAGGGGTCGCATCTGGCAGGGTCCTGGGCATTGATAATTGTTATTAATTGGCCAAAGATTGTTGGACCTCAATCATTTCAGATCGCTGCAGAAGGTCTTCAGGGCAGTGCCATAAGCATTTTTTTTTAGAACATACAGTGCAGAAGGAGGCCATTCGGCCCATCGAGTCTGCACCGACCCACTTAAGCCCGTTCATTCTGCTGATTTATTATATCAGAAGTGGGGATCTTCGCTGAGGATTGCAGAATGTTCAGTTCCATTTGCGACTCCTCAGACCAATGACCAGAAACTGAACTGGACTGGACTGCCAAATAAAGGCTGTGCCTACAGAGAAGGTCAAAGGATAGGAATCCTGTGGTGAACAACTCGCCTCCTGATTCCCCAAGCCTGTCCACCATCTACAAATCACGGGTGTGATGGAATACTCTGCACTTGCCTGGATAAGTGCCACGCTCAAGAAGCTCGACACCATCCAGGACGAAGCAGCCCGCTTATTTGCTACCCCCACCCACAGACATGCATTCCCTCCCATCACCGATGAACAGTAGCAGTAGTGTGTACCATCTACAAGATGCCCTGTAGAAATTCATCAAGGTTCCTTAGGCATCACCTTCCAAACCTACCTAGAAGGACAGGGGCAACAGACACACGGGAACACCACCACCTGGAGGTTCCCCTCCAAGCCATTCACCATCCTGACTTGGAAATATATCACCATTCCTCCATTGTCGCTGGGGCAAAATCCTGGAACTCCCTCCCCAACAGCACTGTGGGTGTACCTACACCACAGGGACTGCAGCTGCTCGAAGAGGCAGCTCACCACCACCTTTGCAAGGGTAACTAGGGAAGGACAATAAATGCTGGCCTCGCCAGCAACACCCACATCCCCTAATTTAAAACAAACAAAGCAGTAAATGATTGCATGCAGCAAGATCTGGACAACACTCAATTTTGTGCAGATAAGTAGCGGGCAACATTCCCGCCACACAAGTGGCAGGAAATAACCATCTCCAACAAGAGAAAGCCTAACCATCTCCCCTTGATATTCAAAGGCATTACCTCTCTCAATTCCCGGCTATAACCATCCTGTGGGTCCATTGGCCAGAAACTTAACCGGATACGGTGTGGTGAATGTGATTCACACCAGATTGTAATCTGTATATATATGTGTCTGTATTGTAAGTGCAGTTGCACTACCTGTCCTCCAGGGGGAGTAGCTCTGGGAATGCTCGAGTTGTATGGGGCTTCTCCCTTGACTCTGCCCAGGACTCCTCCCCCGGAAGCTGCTGTATAAAAGCTCAGTGCCACATGGTCAGCCGGCCAGTTCACCGAAAGTTCTATGGCTAATAGGCTGGCTCTGTTGTGAGTATATTAAAACCGCTATTCTAATCCTACAAGCACGTGTCCGTAGAATTATTGGTTCCAACATAAGGCACATAAATACTGTGGCGACAAGAGCAGACGAGAGATTGGATATTCTGCAACAAGTTATTCACGTTGTGACTCTCTAAAGCCTTGTCACTATCTACAAGGCACAAGCCAGCATATGTTGAGATACTCTCCACTTGTCTGGTTGAGTGCAGCTCCTACAAGACACAAGAAATGTGATACCATCCAATGAAGCCTACTTCATTGACGTCCCACCCACCACCTTGCGTATTCACTTTTTCAACCAGTGGTACACCATACTGCAGCTTGTAGCAAATACAAAATGCACTGCCGCAACTCATCGAGGCTTCTTCAATAGCATCTTCCAAACCTGCGCCTCAGCCCCCTTGAAGAAAAAATGGCATGGGAACGCCACCACATGGTACATTCCTTCCGCGTCATGCATCATCCTGCCTTGGAAATATATTCTTGTTTCTTGACTCCCGTTGAGTCAAAATCCTGGAATCCCTCCATATCAGCACTGTGGGTGTAGCTGCACCACATGGACTGCAGAGATTCAAAAAGGTAGCTCCCCAGCACCTTCTTGAGCCAAGTTAGGGCTGGGCAATAAATGGTAGGCTTGACAGTGATCCCATTAACAACATTTTTTAAAAAAAATTGCAAGCCAGTCAAGTTCACTCGTTACTTTTTAAATGATCCATAAGGATGACCCTGGGTTTCCCCATTACCATCAACGGATAAAATAATGCTCCATTCCATCCCTTTAGTTTCAAAGGAACACAATCAATACAGGATTCTAAAATGTACTTTCCAACAAAATAAAAGGGAAGCTTATAAAACTTAAATCATGATATGATTGTTCATGTGTACACGATGCTTAATTCCTTGCACTGCCCAAGTGTAATAAAGCAACGGATGCTCTGCCTCTAGAACCATCCGGACACAGTCAAGGCTGCTGAAGGGGAGCAGGCAGCCAGAGTGACCCCCAGCTCCCCAAAACAAGTCAATATTGCTCAGCCTTCTATGCAACCCAGCAACTAACCTGTACGTAGTGGAGGCGACATTTTTCAAAACATATTTTTATTCAGGACATTTCTATACAAAACACGCATTACAACCGCCCTTATACAGTTATCACAAAAACACCCTCCAAACACCCTCCGCCATACCAACCCTCAAGCCCCGCTTTATTATTACATAAAATAAAAATAAAATGAGAAAACAAAATGGCCCCCGCTCCCTTTTGCCTCCCCCCTTCTCGCTGAGATTACCAACTCTTAAAGAAGGAGATGAATAGCCTCCACCTCGACTTGAACCCCTCCTCCGACATCCTAATGGTAATCTTTATCTTCGCCAGATGCAAGAATTTTGCCAGGTCCCTCACCCACCCTGCTGCCCTTGCCGATTCTGGGGCCTGCCAACCTAGCAAGATCCTTCCAGATATGGGCTTTCAGGGAGTCAAAGGCTAACATATCAGCCTCTTTCCCTCCTTCATCCCTGGATCCTCTGAATCTCCAAATATCGCTATCCACGGGCCACCTTCACCCCCAAGATCTCTGACATAGTCCCTGCAAAGGACTCCCAAAAATCCACCAATTTCGGGCAGGACCGAAACATGTGTATGTGGTTCATTGCCCCCCTGAAACACTGCCCACATCTGTCCTTTAACGATGAAAAAAAGCGACTCATACGGGACCATGTCATATGCACTCTGTGCACCACTTTAAATTGAATTAAACTCAATGTCGCACATGAGGAGATTGAATTTATCCTATGCAGAACCTCATTTCATAACCCCGCCCTCAAATGCACCACCCAGCTCCTCTTCCCACTTCCTCTTTATCTCCTCCATAGGGGCCCTCTCCTTCTCCATTAACTGCCCATAGATATCAGAGACCTTGCCCTCCCCTATCTTATCCTGGCAACCGTGGAAACATGGCCAACTCATCCCTCACAAAATCCCTAATCTGCAGGTACTGGAACCCATTCCCCCTCCACCAGGTTCCCCAGTTCTGCAAACCTACCTTCCATAAACAAGTCCATAAACCTCTGTATCCTTTCCCATTCCCACACCCTGTACGTTGAATCCAACCCTGTTGGAATAAATGTATGATTGCCACAGATTGGCACCCACAGCGACATGCCATTTATCTTAAAATGTTGCCTGATTGGTTCCAGACTCTTAACGAGGCAACCACCACCGTGCTTGTAGAATATTCTGCCGGCGAGAATGGAAGTGGAGCCATCATCAGTGCCCTCAAACCTGACCACCTACACAAAAGCTCTTCCATCCGCCCCCAAACCGATCCTTCCTCCACGACCCATTTCTGAACCTTCTCCACATTTGCCACCCAATAGTAATTCATCAAATTCGGCAATGCCACCCCCCCCCCCCCGACAGCCTGTCCTCTGCAAAAATGCTCTCCGAATACGAAGCATCTTACTCGCCTATATAAAGGCCAAAATCATCCTGTTTACCCTCCCAAAGCAAGGTTTAGGCAAAAAAAATCAGGGGATATTCTGATAAATCAACAAAACCTTTGGGAGTATCATGGTTTAAATTTGCCCTGCCAGTGATAGCGGAAGAACACCCCACCTCTTTAAATCCTCCTTCACCCCCTCTACCAAATTAGTCAAATTCAGCTTCTGCAACTGAGCCCAAATTTGCGTCACCCATATTCCAGATATTGAAAACTAGACCTAACCAGTCAAAATGGCAACTTCTTCAGTCCCCCTCCTTGTATCTGAGAACCTCGCTTTCTCCCACATTTAGTTTATACCCCGTAAGCGTGCCAAACTTTGTCAGTATCTCAATAATCCTACTCGTATTGAAAATCAGGTCCGTAACAAATAACAGCAAGTCGTCCGCATACAAGGACACTCGATGCTCCACACTCCCTCCTCCCTATTCCCCTCTACAAGTCATTAAACATTTCACTAGATGTAGCCTCAACTGTGCAGCAAACATTTTGTAAAATTCTGCTGGGAATCCATCCGGACCCGGAGCCTTCCCAGACTGCATGGAACCAACACACCTCATCACCTCCTCCAACCCAAGTGAGGCCCCCAGCCCCTGCACTTTCCTCTCCCCCAACACTGGGACGTCCAAGCCATCAAGAAACTGCCACCCGAAGATAGCTACTGCCACCCCCTCCATCCAATCGCTCCATAAAGAAACCTTCAATTTCAGCAACCCACCCCTCCCCCAGCATCCCAATCAAAGAAAGCCCCAGCGCCCAGGCTCACTATCCCAACCCAAGTTGAAAACAAACAAAACATAAAAAACAGCCCCCCCACAAATAGCCAGCTGCGGCTCTCCCCCCACTTCACTTCTGTGAACCAACATTTCTGCTAGCAGGGTGACCCCCACCTGAGGCCGAAAACAAACTTTATTTATAAAAAGACCCACATATTCGCCCCCTGCCCCACCCTCATTCAAACTTGTACCACCAAACCCCTTCATCCCCACATCCCCTCCCCTACCCCCAGCTCTCCCCGCAACACATGCTCAATATCCCCAAGGCCTACACCCCACATGTAGGGTGGCAAATATGGCAACCCCCCCCCCCCCCCTATCTGAAAAGAGCAACCTTTGGCATGTTGAACATGGCCCTACCCTTGGCCAGCTCTACTCCCAGGTCTTAGTAGATACAGACAGTATGGCCTTCCCAGCTACATTCACGAGTCTCCTTTGCCCACCTCAGGATCCTTTTCTTGTCTAAGTACCAATGAAGCCACACAATGAATACCTATGGCAGATCCCCAGGTCTCAGCTTCCTCCTCAATGACCGATGGGCCCGGTACACTTCAGGAGGGTGGCCGAAGACCCCCTCCCCCACCAACTTCTAGAACATCTTGGCCACGTATTCCGTGGTTCTCGTCCCTCAATGCCTTCGGGCAGCCCCACGATCCTCAAATTCTGCTTCCTTGAGCGGTTCTCCAGGTCATCGACCTTCTCCTTCAACTTTTTCTGCCCCTCCAGCACCAACAACATTTCAGCCTCCAAAGAGGCAATCCGATCCCTGTGGTCAGCAACCGTCTCCTCCACATTCTGGATCGACGCATTCTGCGTTTTCAGCCGCTTTCCACCCTCTCCAGGGCAGTGGCTCTGCCACTCTCGCCAGGTCCTCCGAGACCCCCAACATCTGCTTCTCAAATTCGGCCGAAAGGAATTTGACAACTGCTCCGTCGACCACTGTGCGGGCAACGTGCCACAGGTCCCTCCGCCATTTTTCCCCCTCCTGTGCCACGCATGACCTCCTGGTCTAAAGAATGCCCCTCATACGATGCACTCATCGTTTGGTGACTCTTTGACATCACCCACAGGAGGAGAGTACATAGATTTTCAATACTTCAATGCCGCTGTTAGGAGCATCACTACCTTACGTGAATCTGATTGATCTTCAAAATTTACTGCAGTAAGAAACAGATTAAATTGTTGTTTAAATACTTGCCACTTACTGTCCACATTAGCATGAAAGCTGAGACTCTTTGGTGGCTTCAACAACTCAATGCTGCTAATTCTTGTCATAATATACACACAAGTATATGATGATGCACAGACAGACATTGATTGACACACAGGATGACCAATGAACACACAGAACACAGCAGCCAATCACCAGACAGGACACGGCCACTATCAAGCCAGAGGGCACTAGTTTTCCCGCTCTCTAGGGATGCAGCCTCTGAGACAGTCAGAGCCCGTGAGCAACAAGTACAACACCCACCAGGTGGTAGTAAGATAGCCTGGTCAGGTTAGCCTCAGGTCTCCAATTAACTCAGCATAGTATCAAACCACAGTTAATGTATGTTTAATAGTTAAGAGTTCAATAAAATAGTTGCATTTCTTCGAGTGTTGGAAGCCTGTCTCTCTCACTGCTGCAGTAAACGCAGTCCTCGCAGACCCAGCTTAGACAATCTTCAAATCTCTGTGGCAGGCTGATAGTTTGTTTCTCAGTGTTTAACACCAGACATACCGCACCTCGCTCAATATACAGACCAAAACATTCACCCGCATATTCCAGGTAAAAACAATCAACCTGTGAACAGTATAACCCAAGACAACAATACTGCCAACTCACACTCCCCCTTTCCCCTAATATTCAATGGCAACCAATTCTCAAAAGTGCATAATAAGCAGCCCCCATGAATTGTGAAACCTTTCTATCATCCCCTTCAGCTGAGAATTCACCTTCCTGAGAGTCAAAGAAATTCAAGTAGGTCCCCCCCCCAAGCCGCGTCACAGGATGGAGAAGCTGACCTCCTCCAATAGGACCCGCCTCCGGGCAATCAGCGAGGCGAAGACAAAAAACATCTGCCCTCATACCCGCCTGCCGCCTGAGCTGATCCGACCTCCCTCCCCCCCCCCCCCCCCAGAGAATGGCTACCCGGGGCCCTGGTTCCAGGTTCACCAGCAGTACCCCCGAGATGACCTTGAAAAAGCTCCCTCCAACAAACTCCTCACATTCCACATAACAATCCTAACCAGGGATCTCTCACCCCCTCCCTCCCCTTCTCCGCCCCTCCTATCCGCCATCATCATAACTCCTGGCCCTGCCCACTGGGCTTGGTCCGCCCCATCCCATTGTTACCATCGAACCTCTCCCCCTCCCAGAATCCCCCCATCCACTTCTTCACCCAGTATCGATCCTCTCCCCCGACTTTTCACACCTCCTAGGCCCGTCAAAACCTGATCTATCAGGCTCCAATAGCTGCAGCCCCTCCCCCCACCACACTCCCATTCACTGGCCAGCTTGAGCTAGCCAGTGTGGAGGCCCCTGCCTAGGCTGCACTCCCTCCAATACCACCCCCGCCCGCCCAGTCCCAGGAAAACAAAGAAATCCCCTTGAACACCCAACAACATAGGATAGAAAATAGAGCTACATACAATCTTTCATCCCCCTTATCCTCAATCCAAGACTATTCCTCAATCCCATTTTGCATTTCTACCCCAGCCCTTCTGCCTTTACAAACACCTCCGCCACTTCCACCATCTCAAAATAAAAGTCTTTGGAGCTGTCGGTCGCCCTCAACTTAGTTGGGTACACTATGCTGAACCGCACACCGCTGTATTACAGTGCCATCTTCACTCGGCCAAAGGCCGCCTGCCTCCTCACCAACTGCACGGGTACGTCCTGGTAAACATGCATACCAGCTCCAGCCCGCTACACCTCCCGCTTCTGCTTTGCCCAACTCAGGACTTTCTCCTTCACGAAGTACCTGCAGAAACAAATAATCACTGCTCTTGACAGCTCATTCGCCTTAGGTTTAGGCCTCCACGCTCTATGAGCCCGATCCAGTTCATACTGGGTGGGATCTTCCCCCTCCCCTAACAGCTCTGCCAACATCTTGGCAAAATACTCAGTCGACCTTGGGCCCTCCACCCCTTCGGGCAGGCCCACCGATCCTCAGGCCCTCCATCCCTTCGGGCAGGCCCACCGATCCTCAGGCCCTCCATCCCTTCGGGCAGGCCCACCGATCCTCAGGCCCTCCATCCCTTCGGGCTGGCCCACCGATCCTCAGGTTTTGCCTCCTAGCTCTGTTTTCCAGGTCCTCCACTTTGGCTCGCAGACCCTTGTTGGCCTCCACCACCCTCTGCAGCTCCTCACCCATCGAGGTGAGCCGCTCGCTGTGTTGCGACAAGGCCTCCTCCACCCCCTTCAGTTTCTCACCTTGCTCCAGCACCTTGGCCGATATCCTTGACACCGCTGCCCTCACCGGGGCAATCACCTCCTCCACCAGCACCTTCAATGCTGCCATCATCTCCTTCCTCATCACCTCCATGTGCTTTGTGAATTGTTTTTCAAGTTCCACAACCATCACCTCGGTCATCTATTCTGCTGTGAACAGTGCAGCCCCACTCAGCGACCCAGCCTCCCCCATCCTTCCAGTTGCCGAGCCAGCCCTTCCACTCAACGGCGAACCTTCATTTGCCCCCTTCTTCACGGCAGTTTTCCTTTGTGTTTTTGACATCTTTCTTCCTTATGTCTTCCTGCACTTATTTAATGCAAAATTGCCCCATGGGACCAGGCATTAAATTCTAAATCAAGCCTTGAGCAGGAGCCATCCAATGTGCGACTTCCTCCTATATGCCGCCACCGGAAGTCACGTCCCATTCTATATTGCAGTGTTTTTCAAACTTTTTTTATGTGGAGCCATTTTTACCAACCAGCCAAACTAAAGGGGCTGGTTTAGCTCACTAGGCTAAATCGCTGGCTTTTAAAGCAGACCAAGCAGGCCAGCAGCGCGGTTCGATTCCCGTACCAGCCTCCCCGGACAGGCGCCGGAATGTGGTGACTAGGGGCTTTTCACAGTAACTTCATTGAAGCATACTCGTGACAATAAGTGATTTTCAGACTTCCGGTTGTGGTCATGGGGACTATTTTTGGACTTTCGGGCTCTTTTAAGGGCCCGCAGCGGCGCTGGTTTGACTTTTCCCCGGGTGGGAACGCGGCCACTGTGCTCAGCTGCCGGTGGATGGGCTGGACCAGGAGCGGAGCGGTCAGAAAATCGACTTTGAAGCAGAGAAAGGTGCGAGGCAAGGAAAACAAGATGGCGGCGGGCGGGGAACCGGCAGCGTGGCAGCAGTGGGCGCGGGAGCAGCAGGAACTGCTTCAGCACTCCTTCAGGGAGCTGAAGGCTGAGATCCTGGAACCGTTTAAGGCCTCGCTGGACAAGATCATGGTGACTTAGACGGCTCAGGCTGCAGAGATCCGGCAGCTACAGCTAAAGACCTCGGAGAATGAGGACGAGCTCCTGGGACTGGCAGTGAAGGTGGAGTCGCACGAGGTGCTTCACAAGAAATGGCTGGCAAGGATGGAGGAGTTGGAGAACCGCTCCTGTCGGAAGAACGTGCGGATTTTGGGCCTCCCGGAGGGGCTGGAAGGTTCGGATTTGGGGGCCTACATGGTTGTGATGTTGAACTCGTTAATAGGCGCGGGGTCGTTCCAAGGACCCTTGGAGCTGGAGGGGGCCCATCGAGTGCTGTTGAGGAAGCCCAGGCCGAACGAGCCATCTAGGGCGATGCTGGTCCACTTTCACCGCTTCGTTGACCGAGAGTGCGTGCTGAGATGGGCGAAGAAGGAAAGGAGCAGCAGGTGGGAGAATGCGGACATTAGGATCTATCAGGACTGGAGCGTGGAGGTGGCGAAGAGAAGGGCTGGCTTCAATCGGGTGAAGGGAGTGCTTCACAGGAAGGGGGTGAAGTTTGGCCTGTTACAGCCGGCTCGCCTTTGGGTCACTTACAAGGACCGCCAGCTCTACTTTGATTCTCCGGAGGAGGCCTGGGCTTTTGTCCAGGCAGAGAAATTGGACTCGAACTGAGGACTGGGAGGCTGGGGAATGATGCACATTGTCCGGAGGCTTTGTCCTCCTTGGTATCCTTTCGTTTTTATTGGCTGTGTTTGATGTTGCTTTTTTGTTGCTCTGCTTCTTTTTTTGGGGCTGTTATTTATTTACTGTGGTGCTTTTTAGTTTTTTGCACTGGTGGAGGGTTGAGGAGCTGTTCGCGGTCCCGCTGGGTCATGTTCCCGTCTTTTTCCCGCGTATTGGGCTGGGGGGGCGGGGCCGGCACTAGAAGGGGAGATTGGTGGTTGCGTTGCATCGGAGGGGGGGTCGTCGGTATGGCGGTAGCCGGGGTCAGCAGGAACATAGAACATAGAACAGTACAGCACAGAACAGGCCCTTCGGCCCTCAATGTTGTGCCAAGCCATGATCACCCTACTCAACCCACGTATCCACCCTATACCCGTAACCCAACAACCCCCCCCTAAACCTTACTTTTATTAGGACACTACGGGCAATTTAGCATGGCCAATCCACCTAACCCGCACATCTTTGGACTGTGGGAGGAAACCGGAGCACCCGGAGGAAACCCACGCACACAGGGGGAGGACGTGCAGACTCCACACAGACAGTGACCCAGCCGGGAATCGAACCTGGGACCCTGGAGCTGTGAAGCATTTATGCTAACCACCATGCTACCCGGCTGACTTACGGAAGTACAATGTTAGGGGATACGCAGCTGGGGGGGCCCTAGCTCAGGACGGGTGGGGGGGCTCGGGGGGGGGGGGGGGGGGGGGGGGGGGGGGCGGGAGTGGGGGGGGTACCGGGTTGTTGCTGCAGGGGCCGTAGGGAAATGGCTGGTGAAGGGGGGGGGCTGGGAGGGGGGGTCTGCCACCATGGGGAACGGACCTGGGGGGGGTTCCCTGGGCACGTGGTGAGCTGTGGGAGAGCTATGGCTGACCGGCGCAGAGGGAGGGGGAAGACCCCCCCGATTCGGCTGGTCACATGGAACGTGAGGGGGCTGAATGGACCGGTGAAGCGGTCCCGGGCCTTGGCACACCTGAGGGGGCTGGGAACGGACGTAGCTATGCTCCAGGAGACGCACCTTAAGGTGGCGGATCAGGTGAGGCTGAGAAGAGGCTGGGTGGGTCAGGTGTTTCACTCGGGGCTTGATGCGAAGAATCGAGGGGTGGCGATCTTAGTCGGGAAGAGCTTGTCGTTTGTTGCGTCTAATGTGGTGACGGACAGTGCAGGTAGATATGTAATGGTATGTGGTAGACATCAGGGGGAGTGGGTGGTTCTGGTCAATGTGTACGCCCCCAACTGGCACGATGCGGGCTTCATGCGGCGCATGCTGAGCCAGATCCCGGACCTGGATACCTGGGTGGGGACTTTAACACGGTGCTGGATCCGGCTCTTGATCGCTCGAAGTCTAGGACGGGTAAGAGGCCGGCAGCGGCCTCGGTGCTGAGGGGGTTCATGGATCAGATGGGAGGGGTAGACCCTTGGAGATTCTTGAAGCCGGGGGGTAGGGAGTTCTCCTTTTTCTCCCATGTCCACAAGGCTTATTCCCGGATCGACTTTTTTGTTCTCAGCAGGGCGCTGATCCCGAGAGTGGTGGGGGCGGAGTATTCGGCGATAGCTATATCTGACCATGCTCCGCATTTGGTGGACCTGGAGCTGGGGGAGGGGAAGGATCAGCGCCCGCTGTGGAGGTTAGATGTGGGGCTTCTGGCAGAGGAGGAAGTATGTGGGCGGGTCCGTAGGGGTATAGGGGGTATTTGGAAGCCAATGACAAAGGGGAGGTGCAAGTTGGGGTGGTTTGGGAAGCGCTGAAGGCAGTAGTTAGAGGGGAGTTGATATCCATTCGGGCGTACAGGGAGAGGGGGGAGAGGATCGAGAGGGAGAGGCTGGTGGAGGAAATGGTAAGGGTGGATAGGAGAAATGCGGATGTCCCGGAGGAGGGGCTTTTAAGGAAGCGTCGCAGTCTCCAAGCGGAGTTCGATATACTGACCACCCAGAAGGCGGAGGCGCAGTGGAGGAGGGCGCAGGGGGCGGTATATGAGTATGGGGAGAAGGCAAGTCGGATGCTGGCCCACCAGCTCTGGAAGTGGAAGGCGGCGAGAGAGATAGGGGGAGTCGCAGATGCAGGAGGGAACTTGGTACGTGGCAGGGACATTAATGGGGTGTTCAGATCCTTTTATGAGGGGCTGTACCTCGTGGTGCCCCCTAGGGAGGTGGGCGGAATGGACCGCTTTCTGGATAGGCTGGAGTTCCCAAGAGTAAAGGATAAGCGGGTGGAGGGTCTGGGGGCCCCAATCGAGTTGGGGGAGCTGATGGAGGCGCTGGGGAGCATGCAGACAGGGAAAGCACCGGGACCTGATGGGTTCCCGGTGGAATTTTACAAGAAGTTTTCAGATCTGCTGGGCCCGCGGCTTGTAAGGACCCTGAATGAGGCGAGGGAGGGGGGGGGGGCTCTGCCCCCGACGATGTCTAGGGCAATCATCTCTTTGATTCTGAAGCAGGACAAGGACCCCCTCCAGTGTGGGTTCTATAGGCCGATCTCGCTCCTTAACGTGGACGCAAAGTTGTTGGCAAAGGTACTGTCCAAAAGGGTGGAAGATGTGGTCCCGATGGTTATCCATGAGGACCAAACGGGGTTTGTGAAGGGGAGGCAGCTGAATGTCAACGTACGGCGGCTTCTTAATGTTATGATGATGGCGTCGGCGGCTGGGGAGGTGGAAATAGTAGCATCGATGGATGCGGAGAAAGCTTTTGACATGGTGGAGTGCAGTTATCTGTGGGAAGTGCTGAGGAGGTTTGGGTTTGGTGAGGGATTCATTAGCTGAGTGAGGTTGCTGTACAGCTCCCCGGTGGCTTGTGGTGACGAATGGGAGGAAGTCGGAGGACTTCCGGCTTTCCTCGGGGACGAGGCAGTGGTGCCCCTTGTCTCCCCTGCTCTTCGCATTGGCGATTGAGCCCTTGGCCATGGCGCTGAGGGATTCGAAGAACTGGAGGGGGATTGTGCGGGGGGGGGGGGGGGGGGGGGGGGGGAGAGAGGAGCACCGGTTGCCGTTGTATGCAGATGATTTACTGTTGTACATCGCGGATCCGGCTGGGGGGGATGCCAGAGGTATTGAAGATTCTTGGGGAGTTTGGGGACTTTTCGGGCTATAAGCTCAATGTGGGGAAGAGTGAGCTGTTTGTGTTGCACCTGGGGGACCAGGAGAGGGAGATAGGGGAGCTCTCGTTGAAGAGGGCAGAGAGGGGCTTTAGATATCTTGGGGTCCAGATAGCTAGGAGCTGGGGAGCCATGCACAGGCTTAACTTTTCGAGGCTGGTGGAACAGATGGAGGAGTTCAGGAGGTGGGACGCGCTGCCACTTTCGTTGGCGGGCAGGGTCCAGTCGGTTAAAATAACGGTGCTCCCGAGGTTTTTGTTTCTTTTCCAGTGCCTCTCCATATTGATTCCGAAGGCTTTTTTCAAAAGGGTGAATAAGAGTATTCAGGGGTTTGTGTGGGCACGGAAGGCCCCGAGAGTAAGGAGGGTATTCCTGGAGCGAAGAAGGGAGGCAGGCGGTTTGGCACTGCCCAACCTGTGTGGGTATTACTGGGCTGCGAATGTGGCAATGATTCGCAGGTGGGTGATGGAGGGGGAGGTGCCGCATGGAAGAGGCTGGAGGTGGCGCCCTGTGTGGGTACGAGTTTGGGGGATTGGTGACGGCCCAGCTTCCGCTCCCCCCAGCAAGATATTCCACGAGTCCGGTGGTGGTGGCATCCCTCAAAATTTGGGCCATGATGTGGAGATGCCGGCGTTGGACTGGGGTGAGCACAGTAAGAAGTCTTACAACACCAGGTTAAAGTCCAACAGGTTTGTTTCAAACACGAGCTTTCGGAGCACGGCTCCTTCTCCATTCACCTGAAGAAGGAGCCGTGCTCCGAAAGCTCGTGTTTGAAACAAACCTGTTGGACTTTAACCTGGTGTTGTAAGACTTCTTACTGTGCTCACCCCAGTCCAACGCCGGCATCTCCACATCATGGCTACCATTGACACCGCAAACTGCCGGCTCAAAGTGGAGAGGATCTCCAGGAAGATCGCGCATAAAGATTCACCTGAAGAAGGAGCCGTGCTCCGAAAGCTCGTGTTTGAAACAAACCTGTTGGACTTTAACCTGGTGTTGTAAGACTTCTTACTGTGCTCAAAATTTGGGGGCAGTGGAGACGGCACAGGGGGGAAGTGAAGGCCTCAGTGTGGGCCCCAATACAGGGCAATCACCGGTTTGCACTAGGGAGAATGGATGGTGGGTTTTTGAGTTGGCATAGGGCAGGCATCAGGCGGATGGCGGACCTTTTCCTCGATGGGAAGTTTGCGCCTTTAGAGGAGTTGGAGGGGAAGTGGGGCCTCCCCCCTGGGAATGCTTTCAGGTATATGCAGATTAGGGTGTTTGTTAAACGGCAGGTGGCGGAGTTCCCGCTGCTGCCGCCTAGTGGGGTGCAGGATAGGGTGCTCTCGGGGGCGTGGGTCGGTGAGGGGAGGATCTTGGCAATCTATCAGATGATGCAGGAAGAGGAGGAGGTCTCAGTGGAGGAGCTGAAAGCGAAGTGGGAGGAGGAGCTAGGGGATGAGATCGACGATGGGACATGGGCGGATACCCTGGGGAGGGTGAACTCGTCCTTTTCTTGCGTACGGCTCAGCTTAATTCAGCTGAAGGTGCTGCATAGGGCGCACATGACTGGGGCCAGGATGAGCCGGTTCTTTAGTGGGGAGGACAGGTGCGGGATGTGTTCGTGAGGCCCGGTGAACCACACCCACATGTTCTGGGCATGTCCGGCGTTGGAGGGGTTTTGGATGGGGGTGGCGGGGACTTTGTCCAAGGTGATCGGTTCCAGGGTGGAGCCGGGCTGGGGCTCGCGATCTTTGGGGTAGCATCGGAGCCGGGAGTGCAGGAGGCGAGAGAGGCCGGTACACTGGCCTTTGCGTATCTAGTAGCCCGGCGTAGGATTCCCTTAGAGTGGAGGGACGCGAAGCCCCCGAGCCCAGAGGCCTGGATCAATGACATGGCCGGGTTCATCAGGCTGGAAAAGATTAAGTTTGCCCTGAGGGGGTCAGTACAAGGGTTCTTCTGGCGGTGGCAGCCTTTTCTCGATTTCCTGGCGGAGAGGTAGATGGTGGTCAGTCTCAGCAGCAACCCCGGGGGGTGGGGGGGTTTCGGGATTTGTTAAGGGGGTTTGTTTTTGCGTTTTTATGTTTGCTATTTTTTTTTTCTTTCTGGTATTGTTATTAGTTATTAATTTATTACTTTGTATTGGGGGGGATTTCTGTTTCTGTTCCTGTTTAGTTTTATACCTTGTTTACTTTAACTGTTGGGAGAAAATTTGTTGTTGAAAAATTTGAATAAAAATTATTTTAAAAAAAATAAGCGATTTTCATTTAATTTAATTTCAACTTTGGGAACCATGCCGGCTGACCATCGCGACCAATGCCGGCAGACCTTTGTGACCCACCATTTTTGCTTACCTTTAATGCGACAGGTGAGCCTGCTTGGTCCTCACAATCTCACTTGCTTTGTCATTCAGTGTTACATTTCTGTATGATTGTTCATCAGGGGTCCTGGAGCTCACACCACCGCTGCTTTCTCCTGCTGTGGAATCTCCTGAACAGCTCACACCAGCACTGCTCTGTCCTGCTGTGGATTCTCCTGAGCCGCTCTCGCAGCAGATTTAATTGTGAGATCCTTGGCCTGTTTGTGCCTCTGGCCCTCTCTTCCTTATTACAATACGATCCGTTTTAAAAGTTACAGTTCTGTTCCTTGTTTGCTGCTGACAAACGTGAGGAATCACAATCACGCCCAGAGCACGCGACATGAGTGTTCGGGGTGTGAGATCTGTTCTCTGCTGTCTCTTCAGGCAGGATGACTGTATTAAATTTTTAAAAATCTTCTCCTGGGTTAGCGCGCTGATGTCAGGAGGAGGCGTTGTTTCTCGCTGGACTCCAGGCATGCGCATTGATGAGCGGGAACGCATGTTCAGCGCGCCCACATTCTGAAAGCTAGTTTACAGCTGACATTTCAAAAGCCGGTCGCAGCGGCATTTTTAAAAGTGGCTGCTGCGGCTATTGTGCATTAATTCCTGCGATTGGGAACGCCGCGATGCATGACTCAGCGACCCTCCCGACACCCACCCACCACCCACCTACTGGTCGCGGCCCCGACTTTGAAAATGACTGCTATAATGTTTCCGAGTGCTTGGATTCATTGTTAGGTAATCAGTCTTGTGAAGAATCAGGTCTAGTGCAGTTGGTATATAGCATCCACAACGGACTGAATTACAACACAACCGTGATATGACTGCAATAGGTCGGGGAGATAGGAAGAAATCGTTCCTCTGGGTAGAGGGGTTCATAATCAGAGGGCATAGTTTTAAGGTGAGGAGCAGGAGATTTAGAGGGGATTTGAGAAAAAACATTTTCACCCAGAGGGTGGAGGAATGTGGAATTCACTGCCTGAAAGGGTGGTAGAGGGGGGGGAACCCTCCCAACATTGAAGAGGCATTTAGATGAGAACTTGAAACTCCATAGCATACAAGGCTACGGACCAAGTGCTGGAAACTGGGATTAGAATACATATATGCTTGATGGTCAACACAGACACAAGAGGCGAGGCCACATTGGATTTGGTTTTGGGTAATGAACCAGGCCAGGTGTTAGATCTGGAGGTAGGTGAGCACTTTGGAAACAGTGACCACAATTCGGTGACCTTTACGTTAATGATGGACAGGGATCAGTATACCCCACAGGGCAAGAGTTATAGCTGGGGGAAGGGCAATTATGATGCCATTAGACATGACTTAGGATGTGTAGGTTGGAGAAGTAGGCTGCAAGGGTTGGGCACACTGGATATGTGGAGCTTGTTCAAGGAACAGCTATTGCATGTTCTTTATAAGTACGTACCAGTCAGGCAGGGAGGAAGGGGTCGAGCGAGGGAACCGTGGTTTACCAAAGCAGTGGAATCTCTTGTTAAGAGGAAGAAGGAGGCCTATGTGAAGATGAGGTGTGAAGTTTCAGTTGGGGCGCTTGATGGTTACAAGGAAGCGAGGAAGGATCTAAAGAGAGAGCTAAGACGAGCAAGGAGGGGACATGAGAAGTATTTGGCAGGTAGGATCAAGGAAAACCCAAAAGCTTTCTATAGGTATGTCAGGAATAAAAGAATGACTAGGGTAAGAGTAGGGCCAGTCAAGGACAGTGGTGGGAAGTTGTGTGTGGAGGCTGAGGAGATAAGCGAGATACTAAATGAATACTTTTCGTCAGTATTCACTCAGGAAAAAGATAATGTTGTGGAGGAGAATGCTGATACCCAGGCTATTAGAATAGATGGCATTGAGGTGCGTAGGGAAGAAGTGTTGGCAATTCTGGACAAGGTGAAAATAGATAAGTCCCCGGGGCCGGATGGGATTTATCCTAGGATTCTCTGGGAAGCCAGGGAAGAGATTGCTGAGCCTTTGGCTTTGATTTTTAGGTCATCATTGGCTACAGGAATAGTGCCAGAGGACTGGAGGATAGCAAATGTGGTCCCTTTGTTCAAGAAGGGGAGTAGAGATAACCCCGGTAACTATAGGCTGGTGAGCCTCACGTCTGTTGTGGGTAAAGTCTTGGAGAGGATTATAAGAGATACGATTTATAAACATCTAGATAGGAATAATATGATTAGGGATAGTCAGCATGGTTTTGTGAAGGGTAGGTCATGCCTCACAAACCTTATCGAGTTCTTTGAGAAGGTGACTGAACAGGTAGACGAGGGTAGAGCAGTTGATGTGGTGTATATGGATTTCAGTAAAGCATTTGATAAGGTTCCCCACGGTCGTCTATTGCAGAAAATACGAGGCTGGGGATTGAGGGTGATTTAGAGATGTGGATCAGAAATTGGCTAGTTGAAAGAAGACAGAGGGTGGTGGTTGATGGCAAATGTTCAGAATGGAGTTCAGTTACGAGTGGCGTACCACAAGGATCTGTTCTGGGGCCGTTGCTGTTTGTCATTTTTATAAATGACCTAGAGGAGGGCACAGAAGGTTGGGTGAGTAAATTTGCAGACGACACTAAAGTCGGTGGAGTTGTAGACAGTGCGGAAGGATGTTGCAGGTTACAGAGGGACATAGATAAGCTGCAGAGCTGGGCTGAGAGGTGGCAAATGGAGTTTAATGTAGAGAAGTGTGAGGTGATTCACTTTGGAAAGAATAACAGGAATGCAGAATATTTGGCTAATGGTAAAATTCTTAGCAGTGTGGATGAGCAGAGGGATCTCGGTGTCCATGTACATGGATCCCTGAAAGTTGCCACCCAGGTTGATAGGGTTGTGAAGAAGGCCTATGGTGTGTTGGCCTTTATTGGCAGAGGGATTGGGTTCCGGAGCCATGAGGTCATGTTGCAGCTGTACAAACCTCTGGTACGGCCGCATTTGGAGTATTGCGTACAGTTCTGGTCGCCTCATTATAGGAAGGACGTGGAAGCTTTGGAACGGGTGCAGAGGAGATTTACCTGGATGTTGCCTGGTATGGAGGGAAAATCTTATGAGGAAAGGCTGATGGACTTGAGGTTGTTTTCGTTAGAGAGAAGAAGGTTAAGAGGTGACTTAATAGAGGCATACAAAATGATCAGAGGGTTAGATAGGGTGGACAGCGAGAGCCTTCTCCCGCGGATGGAGGTGGCTAGCACGAGGGGACATAGCCTTAAATTGAGGGGTAATAGATATAGGACAGAGGTCAGAGGTGGGTTTTTTACACAAAGAGTGGTGAGGCCGTGGAATGCCCTACCTGCAACAGTAGTGAACTCGCCAACATTGAGGGCATTTAAAAGTTTATTGGATGGGCAGCACGGTGGCCTAGTGGTTAGCACAACCGCCTCACGGCGCTGAGGTCCCAGGTTCGATCCCGGCTCTGGGTCACTGTCCGTGTGGAGTTTGCATATTCTCCCCGTGTCTGCGTGGGTTTCGCCCCCACAACCCAAAAATGTGCAGAGTAGGTGGATTGGCTACGCTAAATTGCCCCTTAATTTAAAAAAAAAAAAAAAAAGTTTATTGGATAAGCATATGGATGATAATGGCATAGTGTAGGTTAGATTTTGGTTTTTGACTTCCCATGTCGGTGCAACATCGTGGGCCGAAGGGCCTGTACTGCGCTGTATCGTTCTATGTTCTATATTCTCTTTCTGTGCTGTAAAACTCTATGAGCTGGATTCTCCCGCCCCGCCCACCGCAAGAACGCCACGCGCGAGACGGCGACAATGGAAAATCCTTTTGTCGTTGGGCGGGATTCTCCGGTTGCCGGGCGAATACAGCCGGAGAATATCGTCCGATGATTCTAAATGCTTTGGGATGTTTCATTATGTTAAAGACGCTATATAAATAAAAGTTGTTGCTGTTATCCATTTTCTTACAAAAGCCAGAGGATTTTGTTGCAGTTACTGTAATAAACTATTTGTCATACCCTAACAATATATTATCAGTGAATCAATTTATGACCAAGCCCAGAGATCACTGTGGATAATATTGGCAAAATATCCTGAGATTTGTTTTACAATATCATCTTTGCTTTGCTAGTTTAGCAGCGATGATGCCCATTTAAAATAAATGGATTATCTCCTATTTTTAACATGTCGACAAAAAAAGTCATATAAATATATTTAGAATTTTAAGCATTAACGGGCAGCATAGTGACAAGCACTGTTGCCTCACACCACCAGGACACGGGTTTGATTCCGAACTTAGGTGACTGTATGAAGTTTGCACATTCTCCCCGTTTCTGCATGGGTTTCTTCCAGGTACTCCAGTTTCCTCTCACAGTCTGCAGATGGCAGGTTAGGTGGATTGGCCATGCTTAAAAATTGCTCCTTAGTATCCAAAAGGGTAGGTGGGGTTTCTGGGTTACGGGGGTAACCTGAACCCGCTCAAGGAAATAAATACCATAGATAGTGTTTAGGTGTATCAGTGCAATACACGCTCTCTCTGTCTCCAGTGTCATCCAGGCTGCTAAAGAGAAGCAGGCAGCCACTACACAATATCATTGTCCTTCTTTGACAATGCAAAACACTTTTGCTTTTTAAAAACGTACATGCCCGTTGTGTGACTCACATAGCTACATGATTGCATATGAGTCAACAAAGCTTGGCTGGTAATTTTAGAAGCGTGGACGCGAAGAAAAACTCTTCCTTTTGTGGTAAATGCACAAAGGATGATTTGCTGTTGCTTACTTCCTTCCCAGATGCTGTGCTAATTTCCCTGTGTTATGTGGCAATATGAGAGTCACAAGTTCTTAAAACAGTGGGTGAGGAGAGGTGATAGGCAAAAGAGAAAATGAAATCTAAGGTTCGGTAAAAGCTATTGAAATCGGTGTACTATTACAGTTACGAAAATGCCATTGTCTTTGTCCCACAACTCCTACGTAGGTCAGTGGAATGTTTTTGAAACACATTGTATGAAAAATAAAACACAGTTTAAATTGAAACACAAATGCATTGTCACCATCTCTTGAATAACGTAATTACCAGAAATTAACCTTGTAAAAATATTTCCCTCAGTGGTGATATACCTCCATTGCGTTGCAGCTCCAGTTCCCTGCATCTTGGAATAGTGCAAAAGAAAATGGGCCCGATACTGCAATTTCATGCCTGGTGAATCGAGCGGAAGCAGAGGCCACAAGGATGGCAGGAAAATCAGGCACCCCTGGCTGCCCATGCATGTTTCCTAACCGTCCAGCAACAACAGCATGGGGGTATTGAACCTGCACCTCACCACTGTGCATTGATGTTCCGGGATGCTGTTCTTATGTCATTCCAGATTCTACTTCAATAAATAGATACTAAAATGAAAAATTAGGAAATTGGCCATCTATCTTTGAGCATGAGTGCACTGAGCTCCCAAGGCGGTGATGTTGGACAATTAATAACTGTATTTTCCCATTTATATCCATGCTTTTTAATCAAACATACCCTCCAAAGTAAGATTTTTAAGATAGAACTATCTCTGCTTTTGGCCAAAAAGGTGTATTTAAGCCTTTTATGGATGGAAGGCTCTATTTGAATCCTCTATCTGAGGTTTGGAAATTCCTGGGTTGTGGCTCTACTGTCAGAGGGGTCTAGGACAACTCATCGCGGCCGACTCATCGCGGCCGACTCATCGCCAGCCCAACTCATCGCCAGCCCAACTCATCGCCAGCCCAACTCATCGCCAGCCCACAATAATAATAAAAACAAATACATAACAAGTAATTACCGACGAACTAGATCCGCAAATTACTCAGTTACCAACGCAATGCCTCTTCATACATAACAAGTAATTACCGACTAACTAGATCCACAAGTTACTCAAATACCAACGCAACGCCTCTTCATACATAACAAGTAATTACCGACTAACTAGATCCACAAGTTACTCAATTACCAACACACCTATTTGTCAACAAATAAATCTGCCCCTCCACATAACAAGTAATAACCGAACTAGATCCACAAATGACCTTCAGGACAGGAACTTCAATTTTATTTCTTCCAATTTTAAACCCTTTACTTCAATTTTAATTCTTCCAATTTTAAACCCTTTACTTCAATTTTAATTCTTCCAATTTTAAACCCTTTACAATGGAGCAAATTTTAAGTCAGCGAGGCAAAGAGAAGTTTTCTCATAATGGATATTTGTTCATTTTTGATAAATTCAGTAAAACCGAAGGCGATTTGATGTTTTGCCGATGTGAACAGCTCAGCAGATGCAAAGCAAGAATTCACACAAGATTTGGAAACGTAGTGAAATTCATAAATACTCACACCCATGACTCTTCACCAATACGAATAGAAGTGGCAAGGACGACTACAAAAATTAAAACCCGAGCCGAGGAGACAATGGAAAACCCAAGTGTATTGATTAATGAAGTTTTGGCGAATGTTTCCCAAGTGGAACAAGGATCACTACCGTGTGCGTCTGCTCTGAAGAAAACAATTCGACGGAAACGGAATCAAATTAGCGTCCCTCCGCCAGACCCAATTGACCTTCATCAGTTAGCAATCCCTGATGAATATGCGACCTACGAAACGGAACCAAACCAGAAGGAAGTTTTTTTACAAAGAGACAGTGGTCCCGGAGAAGACAGAATCTTGCTGTTTGGAAGGAGAAGTTGGTTGCAACAGTTGGCTTCATCAGAAGTTTGGTATGTCGATGGAACCTTTAAGATAGCTCCGAAGTTATTTTCTCAGGTTTATATTGTACTGGCTCAAAAATTCGGAGGCGTCATCCCAGTACTTTATGCTCTTTTACCTAACAAGCAAAAAGTTACATACTCAAGGGTATTTGAAATGATAAAAGAAATTGAGCCCACCGTAAACCCGAAATCAATTGTATGTGATTTTGAACTCGCGGCATTTAGTGCAATCAAAGAAATATTTCCAAACGTAGAATTAAAAGGGTGCTTCTTTCACCTTAGTCAAAATATGCAGAAGCACATTGCGGCTTCGGGTCTAACTTCTCATTATAATAACGACAGCAAGTTTTCGTTACAAGTCAAGATGATACTGGCTCTTGCATTTGTCCCTGTCGAACATATAGATTCCTATATTGATGCCTTAGTTGACAAATTATCTACAGAGCATTTGCCAATCCTGAATTGGCTCGAAAACAATTACATAGGTCGGTTAAACAGACGCGGAAATAGCAGACGTGCCCCACTCTTGTGGAATTTGTATGTTCGAACTTTAAATCATGAAGACAGAACCAACAACCACGCAGAAGCAGCAAACAGAAGACTACAAATAGAATTAGGGATGGAACATCCTACAATATGGAAATTCATTAATGCACTTAGAAAAGTTCAAAAAGGACGAGACTGTTATTTGGAATTGCTTATAGCTGGTAGTGCACCACCAGCAAAATTAAAAAGATACCTAGATACTGATAACCGCATTCTTAGGATAGTCCAAAGTTTTAATGAAAGGATTCCTATTGAATATTTAAGCGGTATTTCTCATAACATAAAATAAGTCTTTTCACCTCCATTAATTTTTATTGAGAACACAATGAATTTCAATTTTAAATAAGTCTTTTCACCTCCATTAATATTTATTGAGCACACCATGAATTTCAATTTTAAATAAGTCTTTTCACCTCCATTACTTTTTATTGAGCATACCATGAATTTCAATTTTTAGTTGGGCTGGCGATGAGTTGGGCTGGTGATGAGTTGGGCTGGCGATGAGTCAGCGGCGATGAGTCGGCGGCGATGAGTTGTCCCATTCCCTGTCAGAGTGCAATGGACCAGGATCCCATACACTAACAACCAAAGTTAATAATAATAATCTTTATTGTCACAAATAGGCTTACATTAACGCTGTAATTAAGTTGCCGTGAAAAGTCCCTAGTCGCCACATTACTGCGCCTGTTCGGGTACACAGAGGGATAATTCAGAATGTCCAATTCACCTAACAGTACGTCTTTTGGGGCTTGTGGGAGGAAACCGGAGCACCCGGAGGAAACCCATGCAGACACAGGGAGAATGTGTAGACTCCGCATAGACAGTGACCCAAGCTTGGATTCGAAGCTGAGACCCTGGTGTTGTGACGCAACAGTGCTAACCACTATGCTACCGTGCCGCCAATGGTTATTGAGCCCATACAAAAGCACGGTGACATGGTCTTCTCCATGACTGGTTTAGTTGGTCCATTCTCTGAGGTGTGTCTTGGGACCTTTGGAAGGCGCAGGTTGTTTTTATTGGATTGTGTGTGAGACAGAATTCCCGGAAAGCCTTTCCAAAGCCTCTTCCAGACTTTTCAAAGTTTTAATTTATACAGCACAATATTTAATTATTGAAATTCCTATCACAGCACCAACTATGGGCAAACTGCTATTGCACCCAATCTTAAGACTTAAATTTTTTTTAAAAGTACTAAGTGCTAAGATTTAGGTATATTTGGGTGAATTGTATTTTTCTACTATTGGAAGATCATCCTAGGATTTACTAGCATTAGACAATTATCCTGGAATTTGGGTGGTGGTCCTGGGTTATGGCAAAACTGTAGCAAACCTGTAGTTCGACACATTTGGGGTGCAATGTAAGGTTTGGTGCACTAGTGAAATCCTGACGTCTGACACATGGCTTGTAAAGTCTTCCATAATCTCAGGTTGAAGGACCTCCCTGATTTGGACACCTCTGAAAGAAAGAGAAAAAACCCTCCCATTTCTGTGATGTCTTCCATGACCTTGGGCCATCCCAAAGTCTTTGCCGGCATTCTTCCATCGGCCTAAAATAATGGAACATGCAACAAAGAAAAATTTGTTGCCGATTTAGTCGCTTCACATGGTGCAGCAATGTTGATGACTGAAAAGGCCAATCCATGAGAGGCCACATATGAACTGATTATCGGTGTTGTTGCGGGTTGTTGTTTTCCGTGTCGGCACCTATTACCAGGTAGCTGTGGTCACTGATCATAATAGAATCATAGAATTTGAATCATAGAATTTACAGTGCAGAAGGAGGCCATTCAGCCCATCGAGTCTGCACGGGCCCTTGGAAAGAGCACCCCACACCTCCACCTTATCCCCGTAACCCAGTAACCCGGCCTACCCTTTTTGGACACAAACGGCAATTTAGCATGGTCAATCCACTTAATCTGCACATCTTTGGACTGTGTGAGGAAGCCAGAGCAGCAGGAAGAAACCCATGCAGACATGGGGAGAACAAGCAGACTCCACACAGTGATCCAAAACCGGGAATTGAACCTGGGACCCTGGAGCTGTGAAGCAACAGTGCTAACCACTGTGCTACCATGCCGCCCATAGCCAATGAGTTAAGGCAGCCAGTTTTCACACACCAAAGTAGCACGAACAGCAATGTGACAAGAAGCAGAGAATCTGGTATTCAGGGAGCCCGGTGGTGCAGTCCACGGTGAAGATATGGAATCAGCTGAGGAGGCATTTTAGGGTGGAAGGGATGTCGGTGCTAACGCCGCTGTGCGAGAATCATGGGTTTGAGCCGGCGGGGATGGATAGTGCACAGAGGAGGTGGAGGGAAGTGGGGTTGATCATGGTGAGGGATTTGTATTTGGAGGAAGGGTTCGCCAGTCTGGAGGAGCTAAGGAAGAGGGTAGAGCTGCCGAGGGGTAGTGAGTTCAGGTATCTACAGGTTAGGGGCTTTGCGCGAAAGGTCTGGAAGGGGTTCCCCAGGTTGCAGGGATACACCCTGCTGGAGCGACTGCTGCTTCCGGTTGTGGAAGGGGAGGGAAGAATTGGGGATATATACAAATGGCTGGTGGAGCAGAGAGGTGAGCAGGTGGAAAGTTGAGCCTGATACAGTTTAAGGTGGTGCACAGGGTGAATATGACTCGGGCGTGTTGCTCGTTGTGTTCTCTCGTTAATTGGCTCTGTTTATGGTGGTTAATATGGTCGCCTTCCTTAATTCTAATTACGTTTGCTCAAGAGTCGCCAGGTATCTTTCGATACCGCCACAAGGTTCAAAACCGAATACTGATCAAAGACTCGATACACCAGTTAGTAAGTTCGAAATCAATGCTCATTTATTTACACACACAGTCAAATATACTCATGCACAAAACTCTACTAACTAAACTATCAATACTACTAAAGCCTGTACTTAGCTTCGGGGACCCACTCAGTCAGAGGAACAATGGCCATTGTCCGGTTCTGAGGCTGCTGGGGTTGAGCTGGTACGGAATAGTAGCTAGGAGCGTCTATCTCGTAGCGTGCGTTGATTTTTGACTTACTTGTTCTGGTGCAGCTGCTAGGCAGGCCTCTCGTCGCTAAGAGCCAAGGCCAAGAAGAACGATTCTCTCTTGGGGGCTTCTTCTTATACCCAAAGGGGGCTTCGTGCCCTTTTGGGCGATCCTTGAACTTGGTCCCAATTAATTGGACCATATCCTGATCATTGGTATCGATTTCCTCCAATAAAGGGGTGGCTGCCCTGATTGCTGGGCGGTCCCTAGGTGGCCGTTGGCCTGCTTTATTCTAGTCTCCTCTGGCGCCGGGGTGTCTGCTTTGGTATCGTTTGCTTAAATGTTTCTCTTTTGTCCCCGGTGATGGCTCATTAGTATGCTAATGACTTTGCAGTATCGGTCTTGTCTGGGAGCTGCAAACTCCAATCAACAGACAAACCTTGCACCTGCTTGCTTTCTCAGCATTGTCCATTTTTCCCTTCATTCTTTACAAAGTGTCCATTTTGTAATCGTGACGTGGCCACCCCAGGTGGCTACACTCCCTCCTTGTGGTCCTCAACACGAAGCGTGAAGGATCACATTACCGCGTCGTCTTCATTCTCTGACCAAGCGGGGCACCCATGACTAGGCTCTACACTGCCCTATACTATGAAACACAATTTTACCTAAAATCATTTTAAAAACATACATTATCAAAAAACTCTACGGGGCGCTATGGCATTCAGGCATGCATTACAAAATAAAAAACTGGAACCTCTATCTATCCTCAATAAACTATTCTCACGACTTCCGGTTGCGGCTTTGCCGAGGTAGGTTGCAAGTTTGGCAGCTCACGCCAGGAACGGACTTTTGGGCTCTTTTGAGGGGCCCCAATGGCATTTGTTCGATGGTTCCCAGTGTGGGAAGGTGACAGTACGGTTCCCCCAGCACTATATGGATTGGACCAGGAGTGGAGCGGTCAAGAAAGTGATTTTAGTGCAGCGAAAAGTGCGAGGGAGGAGAAGCAAGATGGCGGCGGGTGGAGACCACCAGCATGGGCGCAATGGTCACAGGAGCAGCAGGAGTTCCTCAAACGCTGCTTTGCAGAGCTGAAGGCAGAAATGCTAACGCCAATGAAGGCGTCGATCGAGAAGCTCGTGGAGACCCAGAAGGCCCAAGGGGTAGCGATCTGGGAGGTGCGACAAAAAGCCCCGGAGAACGAGGACGAGATCTTGGGCCTGGCGGTGAAGGTGGAGGCGCACGAGGCGCTGCATAAGAAGTGGCAGGGAAAATTTGAGGACCTGGAGAATCGGTCGAGGAGGAGGAATCTCCGGATTCAGGGTCTCCCTGAGGGAGTGGAGGGGTCCGATGCCGGGGCATGTGTGGTCACGATGCTCAATTCGTTGATGGGCGCAGGAGCTTTCCCAAGGCCCCTGGAGCAGGACGGTGCTCATCGAGTCCTGGCAAGGAGACCCAAAGCCAACAAGCCGTCAAGGGCTGTAGTGGTGAGGTGCCAACGCTTCATGGACAGGGAGTGTGTCCTGAGATGGGCCAAAAAAGAATGGAGCAGCAGGTGGGAGAATACGGAGATCCGAATCTACCAGGACTGGAGTGCGGAGGTGGCCAAGAAGAGGGCTGGTTTGAATCGGGCTAAGGCGGTTCACCATCGGAAGGGGGTGAAGTTCGGGATGCTGCAGCCAGCTCGATTGTGGGTCACATTCCAGGATCGACACCACTACTTTGAGATGCCAGATGAGGCGTGGACCTTTATTCAGTCTGAATGTTGGACTCGAAGTGAGGGTTTGTCGTTGGGGGGGGGGGGGGGGGGGGGGGGGGGGGTGCTTATGGGGTTTACTGTATTTTGGGAATGTTCTGTCTTTGATTGGTGCTGGGTGGGGTTGGGTGAATGGATTTGATGTGAGGGCTGGGTGAGAGTGTGGGCGTCGGAGTTGGAGGTGCAGGGCCCCGCGGAGGAAGAGTGGGGTTGGAGGCCCGGGGATGGGGAGTTGGGGTTAGGCCACAAAAAGGGAGCTGCGCCAGAGGGGGTGGGGCCGGCTTGGGTGGAAAGCGCGGGCTTTTTCCCGTGCTAGGGAAGGAAGGGGGCGGGGCCAGGGGGAAGGGCCGTGCTGGAGAGGAGCGCACACTGATTGCCAGGGGGAGGTTGGGGGATTCTCACACTGGGGGGGTGTCGTTGGAATGGTGGGAGAGGCTGGGGTCATCAGGAGTCAGCTGATTTATGGGAGTGCCATGGGGGGAGCAAAATGGCTAGATGAGGGTCTAGCTGGGGGGGGGGGGGGGGGGGGGGGGGGGGGGGGGGGGGGAACTGGGCTGCTGCTGCATTGGCCAAGGTGGAGTTGGAGGTAGGAGAGGGAGTCGGGGTGGGGGTCCGCCACCTGGGGGACTGGAGGGTGCGGGAGGCACGGGCACGTGCCTGGCCTAAAAAAGGAGATGGCTATTCGGCGGGGGGAGGGGGGGGGGAATGCCCCCTGATCCGGCTGATAACTTGGAATGTGAGGAGCCTGAACGGGCCTGTCATGAAGGCCCGGGTGTTCGTGCACTCAAAGGGACTGAAGGCAGACGTGGTTATGCTCCAGGAGACGCATCTGAAGGTGGCAGATCAGGTTAGGCTGAGAAAGGGGTTTCACTCGGGGTTAGATGCGAAGAATAGAGGGGTGGCGATTCTGGTGGGGAAGCGAGTGTCGTTCGAGGTGCTGAACATCATGGCGGATAATGGAGGTCAGTATGTGATGGTGAGTGGTAGGTTGCAGGGGGTGCAGGTGGTACTGGTGAATGTATATGCCCCGAATTGGGATGATGCCGGATTTCTGAAACGCATGTTGGGTTGGATTCTGGATCTGGAGGTAGGAAGCTTGATAATGGGGGGGGAGAATTCAATACGATACTGGACCCAGCGCTGGACCGTTCTAGGTCCAGGACGGGTAGGAGGCCGGCTGCTGCCAAGGTGCTTAGGGGGTTTATGGACCAGATGGGGGGAATGGATCCATGGATGTTTGCTAGGCTAGTGGCCAGAGAATTTTCCTTTTTTCCCCACGTTCATAAAGCCTACTCCCGGATAGATTTTTTCATCATGAGTAGGGCACTAATCCTGAAAGCAGAGGGAATGGAATATTTGGCCATAGCCATCTCGGATCATACCCCGCATTGGGTGGAGTTGGAGCTGGGGGAGGAGATGGACCAGCGCCTGTTGTGGCTCCTTGATGTGGGACTGTTGACGGTTGAGGAGGTGTGCGGGCGGATTCGGGGGTGTATCAAAGGATACTTAGAGACCAATGACAATGGGGAGGTGCAGGTGGGGGTTGTCTGGGAGGTGTTGAAGGCGGTGGTTAGGGGAGAGCTAATTTCCATTAGGGCCCATAGGGAGAAGAGATAGAGGATGGAGAGGGAGAGACTGGTGGGGGAGATATTAAGGGTGGACAGGAGCTATGCAGAGGCCCCCGAGGAGGGGCTACTTAGGGAGTGACGAAACCTCCAAACGGAATTCGACTTACTGACTACGGGGAAAGCAGAAGCGCAGTGAAGAAAAGCGCAAGGGGTAGCATATAAGTATGGGGAGAAGGCGAGTCGGATGCTGGCACATCAGCTTCATAAGAGGGAGGCGGCGAGGGAGATTGGAGGAGTCAGGGATAAAGGGGGGAACACGGTGCGGAGTGCGGTGAAAATAAACAAGTTATTTAGGGACTTCTATGGGGATCTGTATACGTCTGAGCCCCCGGTGGGGGAGGAGGGGATGCGACGATTCCTAGGTCAGCTGAGGTTCCCGAGGGTGGAGGAGGAGCAGGTGGTTGGGCTGGAAGCACCGATTGGCCTGGAGGAGCTGGTTAAGGGATTGAGGAGCATGCAGGCAGGGAAGGCCCCGGGGCCAGATGGGTTCCCGGTTGAATTTTACAGGAAGTACGTGGACCTGCTGGGCCCGTTGCTAGTGAGAACTTTTAATGAGGCGAGGGAGGAGGGGACCTTGCCCCCGACAATGTCGAGGGCGCTGATTTCTTTGATTTTGAAGCGGGACAAGGACCCATTGCAATGTGGGTCGTATAGACCGATCTTGCTCCTCAATGTTGATGCTAAGTTGCTGGTGAAGGTTTTGGCCACGAGAATTGAGGAATGTGTCTCAGATGTGATTCATGAGGACCAGACGGGATTTGTGAAGGTTAGGCAGCTGAATACTAATGTGCGGAGGCTCCTCAATGTGATTATGATGTCCTCGGTGGAGGGGGAAGGGGAGGTAGTGGCGGCTATGGACGCGGAGAAGGCCTTCGATCGGGTGCAGTGGGAGTATCTTTGGGAAGTGCTGCGGAGGTTTCGGTTCGGGGAAGGGTTCATAAGTTGGGTCAGGCTACTATACAAAGCCCCTGTGGCGAGTGTGGCTACGAACCGGCGGAGGTCGGAGTACTTTTGGTTGTACCGGGGGACGAGGCAGGGGTGTCCCTTATCCCCCTTGTTTTTTCCACTGGCAATTGAGCCGTTGGCCATGGCACTGAGGGAATCCAGGAACTGGAGGGGATTGGTTCGGGGGGGGGGGGGGGGGTGCAGAGGAACACTGGGTGTCATTGTATGCCGATGACCTGTTGTTATATGTTGCGGACCCAGTGGAGGGGATGGCGGAGGTCATAGAAGAAATAGAAAATCGCTTATTGTCACGAGTAGGTTTCAATTAAGTTACTGTAAAAAGTCTCGTCGCCACATTCCGGCGCCTGTCCGGGGAGGCTGGTACGGGAATCGAACCGTGCTGCTGGCCTGCTTTAAAAGCCAGCGATTTAGCCAGTGAGCTAAACCGGCCCTATGTGGATCCTCAGGGAGTTTGGGGACTTTTCGGGGTATAAACTCAACGTGGGGAAGGGTGAGCTCTTTGTGGTACATCCAGGGGACCAGGGAAGGGGGATAGATGCGCTTCCGCTGAAGAGGGCGGAAAGGAGCTTTCGGTACCTGGGGATCCAGGTAGCTAGGAGTTGGGGGGCCCTGCATAAGCTCAATTTGACATGGCTAGTGGAGCAGATGGAGGAGGATTTTAAAAGATGGGATATGTTGCCATTCTCCCTGGCGGATAGGGTAGTCGATTAAAATGATGGTTCTTCCGAGGTTTCTCTTTGTGTTCCAGTGCCTTCCCATTTTGATCCCTAAGGCCTTTTTTAAACGGGTAAGCAGGAGCATCATGGGATTTGTATGGGCGAGTAAGACCCCGAGGGTGAAGAGGGTGTTCTTGGAGCAGGGACAGAGGGGGGCTTGCGTTGCCGAACCTATGTGGCTATTATTGAGCAGCCAATGTGGCGATGATTCATAAGTGGGTAATGGAGGGAGAGGGGGCGGCGTGGAAGAGGCTAGTGCTAGTGTTCTATGTGGGCACGAGTCTGAGGGCACTGGTGGCGTCACCGCTGCCGCTGACAAGGTACACCACGAGTCCGATGGTGGCAGCGACTCTGAAGATCTGGGGGCAGTGGAGGCGACACAGGGGAGAGATGAGAGCCTCGATTTGGTCCCTGATTCGAGAGAACCATCGGTTCGTTCCGGGAAGGAATAGCAGCACAGAAATGTCTCTGGCTTGGCAGTCAAGCACAGAGTTTATATTTCTTTATTGAACAAACAAACACACACAAAAAAGGGATGCACTTTAATTCAGGTCAAGAGGTTCGGGGGTCTGGTGATATCCGAAGATAGGGGACTTAAACCTGTATACCGGGGTGCGAGAGCGATAGGCTCTCCTTCGCCATTTTCTGATTCTAATTGTCTGCATGACACTGCAAAGTATCGCCAATACTAAGAGGGCTTCTACTACATACAAAAGTGAATACCAGGTGATAAGCTTATCACACCAGGTCAGGGTATTGTTAACTGTCGCTGGGCTCTGTGTATTGCAGGGGTGGGAATCATTAACGGCTTGTGGGGTGGGATGAGAGGATTAGCATCCGCGCACAGTTGAAGGGATCCCGCTAAGATCCAGGTGAAAAGATGGAGGTCGTCTTCATCTTTCTTTCTTCTAGGGTTCGTGTGGTTCCGGAATTCTGTGAACACAAGCATAATATCTGTTATTATCTTGCTTAAGATCTCGTATGTCTGTCTGTCCTTTATTGCCAATTAACCTTTATAATTGGTCACCATCTGTGACACCCTAATTTTTTTTAAAAAACGAATCTTTGGACAAGACATCCGAGAAAATACTGACACGGTGCGAGCCGTCTCGCAGCCAGTGCGATTTACCATCCCAATGTTTGAGGATGTAAATAGCATATGGAGAGCAACCTAAGGGTTGCTGTGAAACAAACAAAGAATTTCAAATGAAAAGTGCCAAAATGGGGTGCATATAGGCCGCGGTGGGTAAGAAATAGATGGAATCCCTGGGTAGGACGGTGATCAGTGCCATATGTGCTCTACCCGAGTGTAGCTGACCAGAGGGGGGTCCTCAGGCAGGGCGGGGATCAGTTTCTCCACTGCCTGGGCAACCGGCAAGAACGGGTAAGAATGTGGTCGTCGTGGGGGTTGCAGTTATGCTTCTTCTCTCTCGAAGCAGAAGAGCAGTTACGAACAGGTGTCTGGGCAAACTTTTACCTCTGAAAGGTTTCTGCGACAAACTTGTTTCTCTGAACGGTTGTCTGTGGACAAACTTTTTCCATGAACTGCCAGGGGGCGTTAAAGGAGTGGTGGCGTGGGGCCGTGAAAAACGTGCAAATTTTCACAATCAACACTTAACAGTAACACTAACAAACAAACATACAACAAACATGGTGCAGGTTCAGAAAATACACCGTATCTCTCCATCGGTTCCTTCTTTGCCATCATCTGGACACCTCACTGCTCAATAGCGAACAGTCGCAAAGGGATTTGTTTGGTGGGAGTCAGACTGTATGTCATCATCTTCTCCCGGCTGCCATACTCTCGACTGGAGTAACCTTGCTAAAGCTGCGTGGGGCGAATTGGGGTCCATCTCATCGTTCAGGATGAGACTGAACGAATTGTCTTGGTGCCAGAATCGTGTGTCGAGTTTGGAGCTACAAGGGTTCAATCCGTAATCGTCGGGCAGTGGATCTGGGTCAGGGGCTTTTATGTATGTGATCTCGAAGGGGTCACTGGAATCATGCTCGGATTCACTGGGAGTGGGGCCTGGTACAGGGGGATAGTCATAACGTGGTGTGCTGTGGCTGTCGTCATTGCTGTCGCTATCATTGTCGCTGTTGGTTGGGGGCGGGGAGAGGCGGAGTCATGCCTCTGGGGGTGGAGTTGAAGTCGTGTCTGAGGACGGGCTGGGGGAGGGTAGTAATGCGTCATCCATGGGTGGGGCGTGATCGTCTGCTGCTGCGAGCAGGATGTGGTGTGCATGGTTATTCTGCGAGCCACGCTGGTTTATGTGAAAGCACGCAGATATGGGATATGTATTCTTGTATACCGAGGGGCTGACTTTGTCCAAAATGCAGTACGGTCCGGTAAATTTTGGGGAAATGAATGAACTGGGGTTGTATAGGAAAAGCATCACTTGCTGTCCTACTGCAAACTCAGTGGCGTGTACTGTTTTGTCGAAACAAGTCTTGCTCTGTTTTCTCCGTGTCCCAAGTCTCACAGCTGCTGCGAGTTACATTGCCTTTATGTTCTCAAGTAGCTGCTGTACAGCGTTTTCATGTGTGAGGCCTGTGACTGCGGGGCTGGCCAAATCCAGTCCTAATAAATACTCTGTCCCTTTCATGGGGCGTCCGGTCATGAGAATTTGGGGGTGTATCTTGTGGACGTGGATACCGTGTTCTGTAAAAACATTAAAGCAAATGGGAGAACTGAATCCCAGGTGCTGTTATACTGCTGTACCATTTTCCTGAGGGTGGCTTTTAATGTCCTGTTCATCCTCTCTACAATACCACTTGACTGGGGGTGGTACGCTATATAAAACTTTTGTCTTATCCCGAAAATTGTGAGGATGTTTTTCATTACGCGTCCTGTAAAATGGCGAACCAAACTCCAACATGAAATGACGAGCAAAAGAGCGGAGCTCCAAGCTGGGGCCACCACTGTTAGCAGCACATCCACGCGGACGCCCGTCAGCCCATTCCCCCCCACCCACAACCGAGCCTCACGCCGCCCGCTCCACAAACAGCACAATGCCTGCCCGCGGCTGTCATTCTTAAAAGCCGGGCGTGGCAGTTGGGAACTTCTTCCCGCCATCGGGAACGCCATAACTGATCACTCCACAGCCCTCCCGACACCCACCTGCAGGTCGCGACCCTGAGTTTGAAAATCCCTGTTCTAGGAGATGCCATCAAATGACCTTTGACCTTCAACTCCCCCTCCCCAGTCCTGCCATTGGTCACCCAACCTATGATTCATCATGGAGCCCCGCCTTTCCAATGTTGTCTCGGTTTGAAAATCTCATTATCCCAGCTCATCCAAACTCTCCTGTCCATAACACATACCAAATCTTGTTCACCCTTCACTTCTGTGTACCCCACATTGGTTCCCAGTCCAGCAACTCCTCAATTTTAAATAAAAGCGCAATACTGCGGATTCTGGAATCTGAACCGAAAGCAGAAAATACAGGAAAAACTCAGCAGGTCTGGCAGCATCCGTGGCGAGGGAAACAGAGCAAAAATTTTGAGCCTGAATGACTCTCCTTCAGAGTTAAAGAGAGGGAGAAAGGGGGGACAAAAACAGTTGGGATATAAAAGAAAGGTAAAGATGGAGGAGAGAGGTCACAGTCTAAAGTGGCTGAAATTAATGTTGAGTCCTGAGGGCTGTAATGTGATTAATCGGATGCCGAGTTGCTGCTCCTCCAGTTTGCGTTGGGCTTCGCTGGAACATTGCAGCAGGTCAAGGATGGACATGTGGACGTGAAAGCATGATGCTAAATTGAAATGGCAAGTGACAGTAAGGTTGGGGTCATGCTTGCCGACTAAGCAAAGGTGTTCTGCAAAGCGGTCACCCAGTCAGCTTTAGTCTTCCCTGAGGAGACCGCATTGGAAGCAACAAATACAGTAGACCACGTTGACGGAGGCGCACTTGAAATGTTGCTTCACCCGAAAGGACTGTTTGGGCCCTTGGGCAAAGAAGAGGTAGGAGGTAAAGGGGCAGGTATTACACCTGTGATTGCAAGGGGGATTGCCATGGAAAGGGGATAAGGAGTTGGGAGTGATGAAGGAGTGAACTAGGGTGTGACGGTGAAAGTGGAGGGGGAGTGGCGGTGAATGGAAGATGTGTGTTTTGTGATGGTATCATTTTGGAGTTGGCAGAGGATGATCTTGTTGGAGAATCTAGAACGAGGGGCCATGTTTTAAAAGCAAGGGACCACTCATTTAATTTGGAGATCAGGGGTATCTTTTTCTGAGAATGGTGAGTCTGTGGAGCTTTCTTCCTCAAAAGCTGGTGGAAGCAGAGCCTTTAGCGCAGAGCTAGATAGCTTCTTAATTAACAAAGGGGGTGAAAGGTTATCGGGGTAGGTAGGAATGTGCAGTTTAGATTACATTCAAATGAGCCATGATCCACTTGAGTGACGGAGCAGGCTCAAGGGGCCGAGTGGCGTATTCCTGTTCCGAGTTTGTATGTTCACATTAATCTTGCTTTCAAATCTCCCCATTTTTGTTAAACCGCCTACAACCCTCCAAGATTTCCCCTTCTCCAATTCTGGCCTCTTGCGGGACCCTGATGTTTGTTCCTTGCTCCACTACCGGAAACCATATCTTCAGCTACCTTGACCCTAGGCTCTTGAATTACTTCCCTGAACCTTTCTGAATCCCCCTCCCCCCCTCTGTTAAGTTTCATATTATTGTTGTTGTGGTCATAACTGGGAACTGATTGTTTCTGCATTCAGTTTCATTTCCTCAATGCTGGTTTTAATTTAACTTTGCTCAGTTTAAAGGAAATGTATTTCTTTAAAGCAGGAATGATTTATCTTAAGCTCTTTTGAAATTCAACTGAGGTAATTTTAGTCGAGCTCACCCCGATCCTTCACCCCTAATCCCAGGGAAGAACTGATGGGATTGGGGCGGATGCTTGCTGCATATTCCTCCACTTTCCCTGCCCAATATCCCAATATTCAATTCTACTGAATCCCCCAGAGAGCAAAATGGAATGTAGAGTTTGGGGTGGGGGGAGGGGAGAAGAAGCTATTGTGTTTGTGGCACAACCCAAAACAAATTACACTCCCAACAAGTAAAAAGAACTCCCATTTCTATCACACTTTTCATGATTTCAAGTGTCCAAAAGCGCTTCATAGAATTTACAGTGCAGAGGGAGGCCATTCGGCCCATTGAGTCTGCACGGGCCCTTGGAAAGAGCACCCCACACCTCCACCCTATCCCCGTAACCCCACCTACCCTTTTCGGACATGAACGGCAATTTAGCACGACCAATCCACTTAACCTGCACATCTTTGGACTGTGTGAGGAAACCAGAGCACCAGGAAGAAACCCATGCAGACACGGGGAGAACAAGCAGACTCCGCACAGACAGAGTGACCCAAGAACGGGAATCGCGCCTGGGATCCTGGAGCTGTGAAGCAACAGTGCTAACCACTGTGCTACCGTGCCGCCCATAGCCAATGAGTTAAGGCAGCCAGTTTTCACACACTAAAGTATCATGAACAGCAATGTGACAATAACCAGAGAATCTGGTATTCAGGGAGCCCGGTGGTGCAGTCCACGGTGAAGGTATGGAATCAGCTGAGGAGGTATTTTAGGGTGGAATGGATGTTGGTGCTAATGCCGCTGTGCGAGAATCATGGGTTTGAGCCAGGGGTGGGGGCCGTGTGGATATCGTATACAGGAGGTGGAGGGAAGTGGGGTTGGTCAAGGTGAGGGATTTGTATTTGGAGGAAAGGTTTGTCAGTCTGGAGGAGCCAAGGGAGAGGGTAGAGCTGCCGAGGTGGGGGGGGGGGGGGGGGGGTTGTGAGTTCAGGTATCTGCAGGTTAGGGACCCCTATTTCCAGCCAGAGATTTTGGGGGTCAGGAGCCAGTGCAAGGCCGGTTGCTGCACCAGTCTGCGAGGGGGGGGGTTACTTCACTTTGTAAATGTCTACGCACCCCCGGTTGGCGAACAGCAGACAACTTTCTTTGCGCAAGTGTCCACTCATCTTGTCACCATCGCCAAGGGCGGGTGCATTGTCCTGGAGGGGGGGGGGGGGATTTTATTTGCAGCCTGGGGACAAAGGACCGCCTTGGTACCCAGTGCAGCTCTCGTGCGGTGGTGACGTTAAGGAATCCGGTCGGGTTGACTTGCTGGACGTCTGGCGGACTCTCCACCCTGATTCCAGCGTCTTCACTTTTGTGAGGCCTGGGATCGGAGTGACGGAAATGACTGCCTCTACATTTCAAGGGCATACCTGCCCCATGTCCTGACGGTTTCTGTGCGACAGGTGCCGTACTTGGGACCACTGAGGAGGCTTCCCCTTCTTGAGGCTATGGTGGGACATGGGCAAGATGCATGTGTGTACCTTCTATCTGGAGTATGTGAGGGGGTCCACAAAGAGGTGGAAATCCAGGGTTGATGAGTTGGAGAAGGAGGTGGAGACACGTTTCTGTCAGTCCGATGAGGACTCTGCCCTGCGGCGGGTGCACATAGAAAAGAACTGCGCGCTGCAGCACCTGCAACTTGTCAGGTCCCACGGTGTGTATGTAAGGTTGCAGATCCAGATCCTCACTGGCATGGACCACAGCTCTGGCTGACGACAGGTCCCTCGTCTCGGATCCGGAGGAGATCAGGGCCCAAATTCGAAACTTCCACAGTACCCTTTTCTTCCCGGATCCGTCCAGCAAGGATGTTTGCAGAGTTTTGTGGGAGGGCCTGTCGTAGGTCGGCTTGGAGAAGCGCCTGGAGGCTTCATACCCCTATAAACCTGGGAGAGCTTATTGGCTCCCTCGACAGACAGTCCAGGGGCAAAAAGTGATTGGTTACAGTGCGGAACAACGGCCAAACAAAGCAAATACATGAACAAGAGCAGCATAGAGCATCATGAATATTGTTCTTACATGGAACAGATCAGTCTGAGGGAGAGTCGCTGAGGAGTCTAGCTGTGGGGAAGAAACTGTTCCTATGTCTGGATGTGCAGATCTTCAGACTTCTGTATCATCTCCAAGGCGATGTGTTTGCGCCTTGGCACCATGCTGGACCACATGATCCGCCCTGACCAGTCCTACACAGTCCCTGGCCGCACAATCCACGACAATATCCATCTGATCAGGGACCTGGTCCATCATTCCCTGAGGGCTGGTCAGTTGAGTGTCTTCTTGTCCCTTGATCAGAAGGTGTTTGACAGGGTGGATCCACCAGTACGTTAGCCTGGATTCTGTGTTTCAAATGTGTCTGGAGTGGGATCAGAAACCATAATTATCTTATTCATTGGGGGGAGTGCTACTACAGAGTCATAGCTTACACCAAGAGTGACAGTTTCTATTGAGTGAGGGTAACAAGTGATATGAATGAAATGAAAATCACTTATTGTCACAAGTAGGCTTCAAATGAAGTTACTGTGAAAAGCCCCTAGTCGCCATATTCCGGCACCTGTTCGGGGAGGCTGTTACGGGAATTGAACCGTGCTGCTGGCCTGCCTCGGTCAGCTTTCAAAGCCAGCGATTTAGCCCTGTGCTAAACCAGATAAACAGAGTTGAGGTACAGGCCAGGTGCGATCCTTCGGAGTGGCAGGACAGGCCCAAAGTCCTGAACGACGTCCTCCTCTTCCTATGTACTGGATTTGAAGAGCTGAATGATGTATTCCTGTTCCCACGTTGCAGGTTTGAGACACTAAATGGCCTCCTCAAGGAGCTGAATGGTCTTGTTCTCTTCTTACATCGCAGGCTCTAGGGCAGTGGAGGGAAGCCTGTAGCCCAGGGACTACATGCAGTTCATCTGGGTACTGAGTGCGACCCACAAGACATTTTATTGACCATTTCCCACACGCAGGACTGCCATATTCTGCAGATTTCCACGTATCATTTTTTCCCAACCATTATGACTGAAGTGATACACATGCAAAGCAAGGGTGAGTGAACTGAGATACATGTAACATTGGCTATGAGAACCGTGCGCTCCTCCTGTATCCAAAGTGTAAATATTTATTTTATTTTTTACAATTTGAAACTGATGACAGATCTACCAATATATAAATGATTAAATATTTTCCATAACTCATTGCGAAATATTCAACATGTATTAAATGTATTCAATCTTATTCATGGGCTCATGGGTAGTGAACAAGCGGATTTCAATATTGTGGCCCATTGAGATGAAGGAGGGTCCACTCGCTCTCCTAGGTTGCCCATTACTGCACTAGGGGTTTCATAGCCTGCACCTCCTATGCAATATTGGGAATGCAAAATGGCCTTCTTATAATGTAACATTGCAGAGAGAGTGCTTGGCAATCACCTGCTCCTATCTATTCTCCGTCCAAATTGAATAATGGCTGGATGCCAGTAAATTAACTCTTTTGCCTGGGTAGAGTGGGAAATGAAAGTGATGATCACCTGATGTGTGATTTTGGACTTCCCCTTTGAGACTTCACCAGGCACTAATGAGGAAGCAGTGCTCTGTGAAATAGAAATAGAAATCATAGCAAGAGCTCAGTCGCCAATAAAGTCTGGTCAAGTCAGGAGCTGATAGAGACAGATAAATGGGAGAGAGAGAAGAATGCTCCTGAAGGATATGCCTGGTCCTGGTTCATGCTGAATAGAGAGAGGGAGAGAGAAGACTGCTCCTGAAGGGTATGCTTGGTCCTGGTTCATGCTGAATAGAGAGAGGGAGAGAGAAGACTGCTCCTGAAGGGTATGCTTGGTCCTGGTTCATGCTGAATAGAGAGAGGGAGAGAGAAGACTGCTCCTGAAGGATAAGCTTGGTCCTGGTTCATGCTGAATAGAGAGAGGGAGAGAGAAGACTGCTCCTGAAGGATATGCCTGGTCCTGGTTCATGCTGAATAGAGAGAGAGAAGACTGCTCCTGAAGGATATGCCTGGTCCTGGTTCATGCTGAATAGAGAGAGAGAAGACTGCTCCTGAAGGATATGCTTGGTCCTGGTTCATGCTGAACTGCACCTGATGTGTGATTTTGGACTTTCGCTTTGAGAATTTCTCTGCCAGACCGAATGAAGAAACAGTGTGCCGTGAAATAGAAATCGATAGCAAGAGCTCAGTCGCCAATAAAGAGAGATAGAGGAGATTGCTCCTGAAGGATGTACCTGGTCCTGGTCCATGCCTTGCTGTGCATCCTGGCCGTGGGAGCCGTGGACTCGGGGCTTCAAGGGCCGAGTGTGGACAGTCTGACAGAATGTCGGAAGATCCGGAAAGACTTGACTGCCCTCGAAGTTCTGCCCGGCGGAGGCTGGGACAACCTGAGGAACGTGGACAAGGGGAGGGTGATGGACGCCAGCTACTCGCAGTGCCGGACCACCGATGACGGACTGTACCTGATCCCGGACCAGGTGTATGTGGTGCCGCTGAAGCGCACCAGCGTGGACATGGTGTCCGAGCTGATCGAGGACTGGCGCAAGTACGAGAGCACCACCAGCGCCTCGGTCAACGCCGAGCTGTCCTTCCTGCCCTACCTCAACGGCAAGTTCTCCGCCGACAACCAGCGGGTGAGGATGCAGCAGGCCGGCGGCGCCAGCGTGACCACCCGCATCCAGGTGAGGAACCTGGTGTACGAGGTCAGGGTCCAGGCCCACTTCCAGCTGGACCGGGACTTCCGCCAGCAGCTGGTGCGGATCGGCAACTACATCGAGAACAACCAGACGGCGGCCGCCCGCTACTACGCCGAGCTGCTGGTCCGCGACTACGGCACGCACCTGCTGACCGGGGTGCAGGCCGGCGCCAGCCTGCTGCAGGAGGACCAGCTGCGCTCCAGCTTCGTGGCGGACAGCCGGGACGACAAGGCGTCCATCACCGGCTCGGCCAGCGCCACCTTCTTCCACACGGTCAACCTGGGCCTGGGCGCGCAGGCCGCCCAGGAGGAGCAGCAGACCCGCCACTACCTGGGCAACCGCTCGCACTCGCGGATCGAGAGCCACGGCGGCGCCCCCTTCTACCCGGGCGTCACGCTGCAGCGCTGGCAGCAGCAGCTGGCCGGCCACCTGGTGGCCATCGACCGGGCCGGCCAGCCCCTGCACCTGGCGGTGGGCCCGCGCAGCGTGCCCGAGCTGCCCGAGCCCACCGCCCTGCAGGTGGCGCGGGCCGTCGAGCGCGCCGTCGGCCTCTACTACTCCGTCAACGCGCACCCCGGCTGCCTGGACGCCGCCTCGCCCAACTTCAACTTCGGCGCCAACCTGGAGGACGGCTCGTGCGCCGACTCCTTCCGCAACTTCACCTTCGGCGGGGCCTTCCAGGAGTGCAGCCCGCTGTCCGGCCCGGACGCCGGGCCGCTCTGCCGCAGCCTGGAGCAGAGGAACCCGCTCACCGGCTCCTTCAGCTGCCCCCCCGGCTACGCGGCCGCCCGGCTGCGCGCCGGCCTGGCCGAGGAGGCCTACAGCCGCTACGAGTGCCGCCAGCACTGCCACACCTGCTGGCTGCTGGCCACCTGCTGCCAGGACGTGTGCGGCGACGCCTACTACGTGCGCCGGGCCCAGTTCCGGGCCTCCTGGTGCGCGGCCGCCCCCCAAGGCCCGCTGCGCCCGGCCCCCGGCTACCTCTTCGGCGGCCTCTACATCGCCGGCGGCGCCGGCAACCCGCTGACCCGGGGCCGCTCCTGCCCGCCCTCCTTCTACCCGCTGCTCCTGCTCCGCGGCCTGCGCGTCTGCGTGGGCAACGACTACGAGCTGGGCAGCCGCCACTCGGTGCCCTTCGGCGGCTTCTTCAGCTGCGAGGCCGGCAACCCGCTGGCCGGGCGGCACGGCGGCCCGCAGACCGAGGCCCCTCAGGCCGACCCCAAGAGGTGCCCCCCGGGCCACAGCCAGCACCGCGCCGACATCAGCGACGGCTGCCAGGTGCTGTACTGTGTCAAGTCCGGCGCCTACCAGGGCCTCGGCCTGCCCCGCCTCAACGCGCCGCCCTTCTCGCAGCTGCCGCTCCTGAGCGGCGGCCCCACCAACACGGTGGTGGTCCTGACCGAGCACCAGCAGCCCTGGCTCAAGGACAGCCGCACCAAGCTGTGGAAAACCGCCCGCGCCTCGGACGCCAGCCGCCTGTTCGCGGAGGGCCCGTCCCCCGGCACCACGGCCGGCATCGCCTCCTCGGTCACCCTGGCCGTGGTGGCGCTGATCGCCCTCGCCTACTACGGCCGGAGGCGCTGGAAGAGCCGCGGCTACCAAACCCTGCGGAAGTCCAGCGGCGACCCCGACTCTGCCGAACCCCAGGACGCCGCAGATTCGCGGCCTCTCGTCCAGGATGGCGAAATCTGATCAGAAAAGACATTCCTGAGGGGTGGGGGTGGGAGGGGGTGGTGCGGAAAGAATGGGGCTGAAAATGTCATTCAACATAAACCTCTGCAGTGCAGGCATTGCTATGTTCAGTCATGTATTACTACGACCAAAAAAACAACTCACTTCAGTCTTGGTGGTTTGGGGACAGTAACCAGGAGAGAGAGGGATGGACAGGTGTGATAGTGAAGGGTATGGGGGCAGTACCCAGGAGAGAGGGATAGACAGGTGCGATAGTGAAGGGTATGGGGGCAGTACCCAGGAGAGAGGGATAGACAGGTGTGATAGTGAAGGGCATGGGGGCAGTACCCAGGAGAGAGGGATAGACAGGTGTGATAGTGAAGGGTATGGGGGCAGTACCCAGGAGAGAGGAGTAGACAGGTGTGATAGTGAAGGGTATGGGGGCAGTACCCAGGAGAGAGGGATAGACAGTTGTGATAGTGAAGGGTAAAGGGGCAGTGACCAGGAGAGTGGAATGAGACAGGAGCGATAGTAAAGGGGATGGAGCAGTAATCAGGAAAGTGGTTTAAACTGTTTTGGATATTAAGACGTGGGGAATGGATAGGATTGTGTGAATTTAGACTGGGTGGGGCATTTCAGGGTGTGGGGCATTGAGTGGGAGAGTGATTCAGGCTGAATTGGATATTTAAAGGGTGTAGGGAATTACTAGGATAGAAGGGGATAAGGCAGGGTGAGAGTAAGTAGGAGAATGGATTAGACTGGGTGGAATATTAAAGGAAATACAGAATGAATATTAGAGTTGGATTAGAAGACGCGTGGACCATTGTTGAGATAAACACCGACTGAAGTGACAAACCTATTTCTCTGAAAACATTCTGTGATTCATGTTCACTACCTCAAAGTTCACAACCTGTTTATTGATCTTGGCGTTACTTTTTGATTTAGCATTTTAAAACCAATCCAAATATTTTGATTCAAAAGAAACAGTGATTTGAAGTTTGTAAATCGTTCTAGCAATTGAAATTGTAAATGGGATGATAAGGAGAATGAGATATAATTTTCTTAACCACAGTAACCCTCTATATTGAGTACTACTAATGAAATCTCATGAGAGGAAAACACTTTTTAAAAATGAAATGGATGTATGTTTTAAAAATAAAATTGAGTTGAATTCTTTCACCTGTTTTTTGTGTGCATTTCAGTAACAATTTAAACTTATATCACACTTTAAATGTGGTAAAAATCCCAAGACGTTTCACAGTTGCTGATCAGCAAAGTTTTATACGGAGCCACATAAAGCAAACTTAGGTCAGGGGACTAAAATCTTGGTCAAAGTGGTAGAATTTAAGGAGTGCTTTAACGGAAGTGAGAAAGATAGATGGGCAAGAAATTCCAGAATTCGGGGGTTGGGCAGCTGGAGACACAGCTACCAATGTTGCGGTGAAGGAAGTTGAAAGGGAATAAGGAAAACGCCAAAGGCTGCAAGCATGGAGATTCTGTAAATTGCTAGAAACGTTGCTTCTCCCCAGATGTTGACTGGCCTTCTCTGTGCCTTTCCCCTTTTTAACAATTTCCACCTTACATTTATTCCTGTGCAACAGCTTTGTTTCTCAGTGATTCAAAAATTATGGGGGAATTTGCCGGGACCAGTGGCGGGAATGGGGTTGAATCGGGTGGGAGGCAAAAATGGGTTTCGGGCAAGTCTCCCGACCTCTGTCCTGAAGAACAAATAGACAGCCTCTTTTAAACACGGCGGTTAGAAAAACAGCAGCTCAAAAGAGGAAGTACTTGAGAGTTACTAGACCCCTGCAGAGTTATAGAAATAAACCAATGCAATCCTTCCTTTGGAACTGCCTGGACTTGTCATAAGAACTAGGAGCAGGAATAGGCCATCTGGTCCTTCGAGCCTGCTCCGCCATTCAATGCGAGCTCCACTTTCTGGCCCGAACACCATAACCCTTCATTCCTTTATTCTGTCAATCAGGAGGCTTTTGAAAGGTCTGAAATTGAATGTAAACAATACGGTCCCATGCTTTTAGCTTCTGAGCATGCACACAGAATTGAGAAAGTCAAAGGGCAATGGAATTTCCAAAAAGAACCACTTTCTACCACATTAAGGGGAATACTTGTATCTTCACCTCACAGACTTGAATTTAGCATGCTGAAAAACAGTTTAAAGGCTGCAGATGGGAAGATAAGCCAATCAACCCCCATCCCAGGAACGTCCCTGATCTGAGGCCCTGCAACCCAAGCCCCTCTCCCCCCCCCCCCCCCCCCCCCCCCCCCCCACTGGAACCTCGCATGTAGGATTCCCCCCTCAGCACTTTGGATGCAGGTGTAGGGAGGGTACTTACCCCTTGTTCCCCCTATCTTAGAGTACAAAGTACTAGGTTAGCACTGCCAATGGGGGGGTCTGAGGGGTGAATGAGGGGGTGAATGAGAGAGGGCTCAAGGGGGTAATGAGGAGGAGGAGGGGGTTTTGTCAGCAATTAAGGGGTGGGGGTTGCTATGCCAGCGATCTGGGGGAGCTGCAACTATTCTGAGATGAGGGCACCCTTCAAAATTGGTGCCCCAATTTCTGAGGGGCAAGACCTGTCGAGAGATTCGGTCCCACTCTCTCAGGTCCATCGAAACCCCGAAGTGCCATTGAATGGGTCGAAAAGCCTGATCCTGGGTTTAAAAACCTGGGTTTAAATTGAATGGCACGTCAAGTTTGCTCCTAGTGCCAGCGGGAAACACCCCGGCTTTCCTACCTGCAATTTCACTTAGTTTTCAATCAGGAGAATTGCGCCCTATATTTTTAATTTTGATACACTTTAATAATAATAATCATTATTGTCACAAGTAGGCTTACATTAACACTGCAATGAAGTTACTGTGAAAATCCCCTAGTCGCCACATTCCGGAACCTGTTCGGGTACACAGAGGGAGAATTCAGAATGTCCAATTCACCTAACAAGCACGCCTTTCGGGAATTGTGGGAGGAAACTGGAGCACCCGGAGGAAACCCACTCAGACATGGGGAGAACGCAAAACCACCTACTTCCTTCAGTACTAGCACCCTATGATTGAAATGTATATTATCTGCAGGATTCACTGCTGCACCTCCCAAAAGGCAACCGCATGGGAACATCATCATCTCCAGGTTCCCCTCCAAGTCATACAATATGCCAACTGAACATATATTAATTACCTTCATTTTCAGTGGGTTGAAATAATAATAATCTTTGTTCTTGTCACAAGTAGGCTTACATTAACGCTGCAATGAAGTTACTGTGAAAAGCCCCTAGTCGCCACATTCCGGCGCTTGTTCGGGTACACTGAGGGAGAATTCAGAATGTCCAAATTAACTAACGGCACGTCTTTTGGGACTTGTGGGAGGAAACTGGAGCACCCAGAGGAAACCCATGCAGATACGGGGAGAACGGGCAATCTCCGCACAGACAGTGACCCAAGCCGGGAATCGAACCTGGGAACCTGGCACTGTGAAACAACAGTGCTAACCACTGTGCTACTGTCCCGTCCATTGTGGGACTGCAGTGTTTTAAGCGGAAAACCACCATTTCAAGGACAACTATGGATGGATGATCAATGTCTATATCACTACAGTTTATTTTTAAAATGTCTGTAAGGGCCAACTCGGAGAGACTCTTTTTGATGAAAAATTATTTCCTTCAGTGTTGACCCTCTTAATATTAACAGTCTTGGTGCAGAGGAATAAATTTAAGGCAGGAAAATAAAAGAGGGGTGGGGGGAACACAGAGAAGATTGGTCAGCATTTGTGGAGGAGCAGTTTATCCAGTTTTTCATGACCCACACAGTTATGCAGATGCATAGTTTCTAGCTTGTTCACACATTGTAGGGTATACTTTACACCCATCAACAAAATCTACATGATATATAAGATAAAAATACAAAGTTGTTATGAGGTTATTTTGTCAAGGTGGTGCTAGTGTTTATTATGTGTCATTTAAGAGCTTACCTGATATAACAAGTAATGATTACATAGAACATACAGTGCAGAAGGAGGCCATTCGGCCCATCGAGTCTGCACCGACCCACTGAAGCACTCACTTCCACCCTATCTCCGTAACCCAATAACCCCTCCTCACATTTTTTGGTCACTAAGGGCAAATTATCATGGCCAATCCACCTAACCCGCACGTCTTTGGACTGTGGGAGAAAACCGGAGCACCGGGAGGAAACCCATGCAGGCACAGGGAGAACGCCCAGACTCCACACAGACAGTGACCCAGCAGAAAATTAGATGTTATTTTGTCGACATATGATAATTAAAAGCTGCTGGTTCAAAATTATTTTTTCTAAATGAACTCAAAACAGGATGAGGAAAAACACCATCTTTCAGTTTAATGCTTTTAGAACAGAAAACAACTGTATAATCAGTAGTCTGTCTTTTGTTCTCATTAACACTCAGAGGAGTGCATACAGACAAAATAAGAATCTTTATTATTGTCACAAGTAGGCTTACATTAATACTGCAATTAAGTTACTGTGAAAAGTCCCTAGTCGCCACATTCAGGTACCTGTTCGGGTACACAGAGGGAGAATTCAGAATGTCCAAATGACCTAACAGCACATCTTTCGGGACTTGTGGGAGGAAACCGGAGAACCCAGAGGAAACCCACACAGACACAGGGAGAACGTGAGTTGGTATTTTAACTCCACTTCAAAAATTTGATTTTGGAATTCTATGATTTGAACAGGTAACTGCTGGAGTTCAGAGATTTTGTTTTCCAAATCAGTTCTAATTTCATCGTCAGATTCAAGTTTGGATTTTGCATCTCGCAATTCTTCAACAACTGCAATTAGTTGGTCTTTAGTGGACCTATACTCATGATCAGTTTTATTTTTAGTAATTATCTCTTGCTGTCTGCGAAATTGTCCCACATTTACCAGGGACCAATTTGTACGTTCTGCTCCGTGCAGTTGTGTGCATTTTCCCCATGCTCTCTTGATATTATCGAAGGACCACTGTCCTCTGGGGATATCATACTTTGATTCAATTTTTCTTGAGGTTTACGAAAGAAAGAACCAAAATCCCCCAACATATCTTCAATAGAAACATCTGGGGCGCAATTCTCCGCACTCACGACGGTGCGGAGAATAGCGGGGTTCGTAAAATTTTACTGCCACGCTAGTCTGACGCCCTCCCGCTATTCTCCCCCCCCCCACGCCCGACTCCCGATACGAATCGCTGCCGCCGTTTTTTTACTGCCAGCAGCGATTCTCAGCTGGCCGATGGGCCGAGTTCCAAGCCCTTTACGGCTGTTTTTACGAACGGCAAACACACCTGGTCTGGCCGTTCGTAAAAACGGCCGTAAAGTGCCGATTATTAAAACCATGGCACCGATTGGCACGGCAGTACCACGGCCGTGCCAAGGGTGCCATGGGCCCACGATCGGTGGGCACCGATCGCGGGCAGCGGGTCCGATACCCGCGCACTCTTTGTCCTTCCGCCGCCCCGCTGTATCACTTCGCGGGGCGGCTGAGGGGCATCCCGGCCCGCGCATGCGGGGTTTCGCGCAAATGCGCGATGACGTCATCCGCGGGTTGTAGTCTTCCAATCCGCGCATGCGCGGCTGACGTCATATGACGCATCAGCCGGTGCAAACTCTGGCAAGCGGGCTTAACGAAATTCATTAAGCCCGCGATGCCGGAGTTTACGGCGGCGGCATGCTCGCCCCGACCGGGGACCAGAATCGGTTCCCGGTCGGGGAGGGGGAGGCTGGCATCAAACCCGCCCGGATTTGACGCCAGCCTTACGATTTCTCCCTCTCTGGGAGAATCGCGCCCCTGGTATCCCAGATCCTCCTTTTATCGTTATAGGGAGTAATTTTCTGCTTTCTAAAGGCTCTGAATCTATACTTTCATCTGGATCAGCCATAAATTCAACCTTTCACCTAACTTTTTGTGTGTAGGCTGTGTTAGTCTCAACGACCGGCACCTGATTGATTTAACACAGTCTATAAAAATGTCCTTTTCAGAGTCGAAGCACTGATTGATGCGGCTTTAAGACTTTTAATGGGTGAAAAAGATATCTCTTAACCCAGTCTAGCCGTGGGTTCCGACTGTCTTCCGGGCCTCCTCCGATTATTCCTGAAGCTTCCGTCGTCGCCTGGGCCGCCTCCGATTTTTCACGAAGCTTTCCGAACCTCTCCGAAGGTCGTATCAGAACTCCTCCCCTGTTGCCGACTACGCCAGTTGTAGGATTTCGACTGTGTCAGTTGAGGGATTTTGAACCCATTCAATTCAAGGTTACCAGCTGCACTTGCGATTACTGGAACTCAGTAGAAATTCAAGTTGAAACTTGTCAGGTGCAAATAAGAATAGTTTTATTTGTCTTCTATTGATCACAACTTGAAAGTCACTTAAAAGGCAATTCGTTGACAATTTGAAGCTTTCAAAGAATCACAGGAATTATCTTCTTAGACAAACAGCTCGAAACATAACTTTTAAAAGTCAAAGTCTGGGGGCAGCACGGTGGCGCAGCGGTTAGCATTGCTGCCTACGGCGCTGAGGACCCGGGTTCGAATCCCGGCCCTGGGTCACTGTCCGTGTGGAGTTTGCACATTCTCCCCGTGTTTGCGTGGGTTTCACCCCCACAACCCAAAGATGTGCAGGGTAGGCGGATTGGCCACGCTAAATTGCCCCTTAATTGGAAAAAAAAAATAATTGGGTACTCTAAATTTATTAAAAAAAAGTCAAAGTCTGAAGTCAAAGTCTGAAAATGAAATATGAATACAGAGAGACAGTGAATAGTTCAGATCAAAGTATAGATGCTTCTAACCTACCAACAAAAACTATCCTAAAACTCTTTCTCTCTCTCTCTAACCCTCTCTCTCTCTAACCTAACCTAACTCTCTCTAACCTAACCCTAACCTAGCTCTCTAAAATGGCGGCAAAATCTTCTATTGTTATACTGTTTCATATCTGTCTTAAGTGATCTGATCACACCCCAATATAATCCTAATTGGTTTGGGTTAGACTCAAACACATTTGATCTGACGGCAAGCTGTCCATCTTCAATATGTAACATTACTTCTAATTGTTGCCTGTCTGCCTACTTGTGCATGTTAAAGAATGCAATATTGTGCTTTATCAAAGCTAGCAAAAACTGGTTTTATGCTGACCTGTCTACTGCAACAATGGCGACCTCATGCTATCTCATCATACAATGCTGGACATGACTCCAAAAATATAATTCAAACTGTCTATTTCAATCTAGTAAAGTAAATGATGCTGCTTTTATAAAATTGTTGTAATGAGAATGTTGGAATCAAATATATATTTGATTCGATGTTCTAACTGTCCAAACTTTAAAAACAAGGCAACATAGTCTAAAATGTTTCAGCTTCTATAAGTCATGGGATGTGATTCGCCCTAATCTTGAACGGCGTGAGAACAGTAGAACCTTCACTCCTGCCACCTCGTTGCCATGGGTTCAGCCCTTGTCCTTGGAGAAATGTAATGAAAAGTGTTTGTCTTATCAGACTTCTATGTTAATTTAAAACTATGACAATGAGTTTGCAAAATATGTGTTTTCTTTAATTTTAAAACTGGGGATTAATATTTACGCTTAAACAGCTATCTTTTACCTATATTAGGTGTATTAGAAATACCTGGCTTCTACTACGTGCAAACTCCACACAGACAGTGACTCAAGCCGGGAATCGAACCTGGGACCCTGCAGCTGTGCAGCCATAACTAACCACTATGTTACCGTGCTGCTATTGTCTGAGTTTAAAAAAAAACATACTTGAATTTTACCTGGGCAAAATTTTTGTATCTTTTGCTCTAGCTTTTCCAGCAGTTCAGCTGATTGGATGGCAATGGGGCAAATTGGTATGCCTGTTCGAGTGTTACTAATAGGATTGATCGATTAACATTCTAAGATTACACAATCCAACTTCAGTCAATTGGGCATAAAATAATCTTGTCTTGGACCTTGCTGGGTATAAATTGGTTGGCGTGGCTCCTACATTGTACAGCTGTGACAACATTTGAAAAATACCTTGTTGGCTGTAAAGTACTTTGGGATTTTCTCAGGTTGTGAAAGGCACTATATAAATGCAAACACTTTCTTTCTTAAAATAACAAGTTGAAACCAAAGCTTTTGGTGGGAGACTAAGACCTTTAAAAGAAGAGAACTTCGTAATGATGAAAAATACAATAGTCAACTCAGAGTATCCAATTCTTCTTTTTCCAATTAAGGGGCAATTGAGAGTGGCCAATCCGCTTACCCTGCACATCTTTGGGTTGTGGGCTCGAGACCCATGCAAACACAGAGAGAACGTGAAAACTCCATACGAACAGTGACCTGGGACGGGGATTGAACCCAGGTTCTCGGCACTGTGAGGCAGTAGAGCTCACCACTGCGCCACCGTGCCTCTCCACAAAAATCAACTTAATTGCTAAATTTAATCATGTTATTTTTAAATGAGTGATATTCCCAACTTTCTTTACAATAGACAATAGTTACCTTTCATTTTATTTCATCTCCCTAAAAAGAATGGATTTTTTTCTTGGACCTTTGCAGGGAAGTGGCAAATTTATCTTCCAGGCCTTGGTCATATTCAACCACAAATTTGTTCCATTACTAATGCGGTTAATTTCCACACCTGTAACATTATCCAACATCATCCCACCTTAGCTCATCTAATGTTGACCTTTATCTAAGCCTTTGTTACCTCAAGACTTGGCTAGCTTGCATAATTTTGAAGTCATCCAGAATCCCGCTGTCTTTATCCTCGTGTGCACATTACCCTCGAGCCTGCTGGCCTACATTAGCACCCGGTTAATCAATGTCTTAATTTTAAAATCTGCATTCCCGTTTTATTATTCTTGCAGGGCATCATCCCCTCCGTATCTCTGTAATATTCTCTAGTCCACAAGCCTCAGAGATCTCGTTGCTCCTCTAATTCCTGCCTCTTGACCATGCTTGATTTTAATCACCCCACCATTGTTGCCCTTGCCTTTAGCTGCCAAGGCCTTAGGTTCTGGAATTGCATTGCATTCCTAAACCTCTGCACCTCTCTATCCTCTTTTACCCTTTAGTCATGGAGTCACAGAGTTTTCCAGCAAATGTAACCTTGTATGCTATAGTATTTTAAGTGCTTATCTAAATGCTTCTTAAATGTTATGAGGATTCCCTCCTCTACCACCCTTTCAGATAGTGAGTTTCAGATCCTCACCACCCTCTGGGTGATATTTTAATATATTTTGAAATATTTTAAACGGTGCCAAAAAATTACTTAATTGGCCAAGCTTTGATCATCCTCCCTACTGTTTCTGAATGTGACTTAGTGTCAAATTTTGTTTTGAACGCATCTGTGAAACGCCTTGGGACGTTTTACTCTGTTAAAGGTAGTTATTGCCAAGTCATTGCTCTCTATCTTATCCATTTTATGCTTGATCTAAGTGTTTTGGATGTTGACACGGGGTGCAAAAAGTACAAAATGTTCCATTTGTCAACTTTGAAACAGCTATTTTGGTCAGTGTAAAATGCCCCTCATTTTCTGCTGGACAAATCAAATTGCTTTGTATCTTTAAATTAATCATAGAATCATAGCACTTACAGTGCATAAGGAGGCCATTCAGCCCATCGAGTCTGCACCAGCCCTTGGAAAGAGCACCCCATTTAAGCCCACATCTCCACCCTATCCCTGTAATCCAGTAACCCCACTTAACCTCTTTGGGCACTAAGGGCAGTTTAGCATGGCCAATCCACCAGGCCACATCGCTGGCTTTTAAAGCAGACCAAGCAGGCCAGCAGCACGGTTCGATTCCCGTACCAGCCTCCCCGAACAGGCGCCGGAATGTGGCGACTAGGGGCTTTTCACAGTAACTTCATTGAAGCCTACTCGTGACAATAAGCAATTTTCATTTTCATCTTTGGATTGTGGGAGGAAACCGGGACACCCGGAGGAAACCCACGCAGACACGGGGAGAACGTGCAGACTCCTCACAGACAGTGACCCAAGACCGAGAATCAAACCTGGGACCCTGGAACTGTGAAACAACAGTCCTAACCACTGTGCTATTATGCCACCCAAGATTATAAACCAGTGCTGCAGACTACAGTTCAGGCGCATTCTCCTACGCTTCAAGATGTTTTTTGCTGCAGGTTTTTATTGCACCGATCATTGAGTATTTCCCATCCGATCTGCTTATTGTAAACAACATTCTGCACTTGTTTTTCCGATCTATTTCCATTGATGCTACTGGAATTGATCAGGTTCCGGATACTTCAAATAGCAAGTAATAAATGATTAAGATCTCAAGCGGCAAGAGCTCAATTCTACAATTTGTCCAATAATTGAGGCAGCCAGCTGTATAGAAGGGATTGTGATTCTTCCTTTCATCAGTTCTATTAACCAGCTTGCGTGTGACTGTCAGAGCAACACATTTCTGAGAAGTTTAGGATGTGTCGTTATTAGCAATGCTCACATCAGTAGTTCAGGAAACGCTCGAAAACAAATTGGAGCCGTGTTCGTTTGGGCTTTTTTTTTACCATTTAAGGGCAGAAATCAAAACCGTGTCATCATGGTGTGAGGGTGGTGTTAATTTCTGGTGCAATGAGGAAAAATCAGGTTTTCAAACTCTGACTGCGAACCAATTCGGAGCTGAAACAATGCAATCCTGCAACATCTATGTCTACTTCCAACTCCTCAGTCTTGGTGAGTAAAAATGATTGAGAGTTCAGTTGACTGGGGACAACTAAGGACCTTTCTTTTTAGAGTGGCATTGATTCTTTCAAGGGATTACATAGACCATTGTAGCTTCTTTGGATCATTATTTGTATCATTTTTCAATTCTCTGAAGTCATCTGAAAAACAACATCAGATCTAATGGATTTCTATTAACAATGGAAAATTCTTAAACAGGGAGGAAAACTAAAATAACTAATTTGCAATCGTTTGACAGTATATTTAACCAGTGGCTGTAGCTTTGGCAAAACTTTTAACATCTCTCAGCAAAACCACTTCACAAAACTCAACTACTTATATCATTCATTGAAAATTAGCAGGGGTTTTGACAGAGTAGATAGGAGGAACTCACTTCCACTGGTGGGAGGTGAGTAACCAAAGATACAGATTTAAATTATTTGACAAGAAAGTTGGAGAAGAGGAAGTTGAAGGCAACATATTTTGCTCAGTGAGTTGTTCTGATCTGAAATGTATTGTCTGAAAGGCTCAGGATGCAGTTTCAATAATAGCTTCAAAAGAGAATTACCAGTCGGCATATACTAGAAAAGGAAAAGTTTAGTGCCCTCCTTCGTACTCAATGATGATGTGCAAACACCAGAGAACAAGATGAAAGCAACAGCCAACAAGGCTGAAAATGTTTAGGTCAAAATTAGTGCAAGACTCTAAAGCCTTGGTTTTCAAAACTTGCAGGCAAGATTACAAAGAGCGAATATTGTATAGTTATCTATTCATACAATGCTATTATACAGCAGAGTAGCAGCAAGTGTGGTATTGTATCAGCAAGGCAATTAACATAATCTAAGAAAATGTAGGGATTTTTTTCAGTCACAGTCACTTCATCTTTCGAAATTCTGGGTCAATGTAGGTCAAGTTTTATCTACCGTTTAAAATAATTTGTACAAGTCTGCATCTTAGTATCGAAGTGTACATCATACACCCATTCGTTTTTAGTTTTGGGAGCAATTTCCCCTCCAGGCGCTATTTGAGAAAGACAAGTTATTATTTGAAACAAGTTTTGTATTTTTATGTTTTTAATATTTTTATCATTTGTCTATTCATGTAGAAAAAGTCAAATAAATCTACATCTACACTTAATGCACCTAAAATAAAAGTTAATATATTCTGTTTTAATATTTTAGTCTTTTTCTTAATAATTTCTTCAAGTATAATTGGAATTTACTTCTTTCTCCATACTGTAGCTAAACTAAAATGGCATTTTTGATATTGCCTGTCCTAAAAGGAAATGATGTTTCCCACTGTGTTTTTCTCACATCTAGTTGTCATAATTACACTTTGTTATATCTGCTGAGTGCACGGATAAGCACATTAATATAATAACGGAGAAAGAACTTTACCGATCTGTGAATGCCTGACCCTGATTGCGTGTTTGATGTCACCATTCTAAAATGTAAAATATTTCCGGTAGAAACATTTAGATATAGCAATTACACTGTATGAATAGTGAGCTTTGTGTGCCTCTGTGTAGGTAATTCCCCTTGTATGCTATTTTTAATAGATTAGTGTATCTGTCAGATTGGCAGACAATGGCGGCACGGTGGCACAGTGGTTAGCACTGCTGCCTCACAGCTACAGGGACCCAGGTTTGATTCTGGCCTTGGGTGACTGTGTGGAGTTTGCACTTTCACCATGAGTCTGCGTGGGTTTCCTCTGGGAGCTCCGGTTTCCTCCCAAAGTCCAAATATGTGCAGGTTAGGTGGATTGGTCATGCTAAAAAGTAACCCCTCAGTTATTTTAAAAATAATTTCAGAGTGCCCAATTCCTTTTTTCCCAATTAGAGGGCAACTTAGTGTGGTCAATCAATCCATCACACCTTTTTTGGTGTGAGACCCACGCAGACACGGGGAGAATATGCAAACTCCACACGGAGAGAGTGACCCAGAACTGGGATCAAACCGGGGTCCTCGGTACTGTGAGGCAGCAGTGCTAACCACTATGCCACCGTGCTGCCCACACAATTACTCCATTTTGTCCAAAGATAGACAGGTTAGTTGGAGTTACAGGGATAGGTTGGGGGTGTGTGCCTAGGTAGGGTGCCCTTTCAGAGGGTTGGTGCAGACTCGATGGGCCAAATGGTCTCCTTCTGCATTGTAGGGATTCTGTGGAATGGAGTTCGAAATCAACTTTGGAAATGCCTATTTTACAAAATCTAATTGTGCTTGATTTTACATTTCTTGACAGTGAGCAACTAAAATACTTAATAAAGTTTTGCGTAACATTTTTCAAGTCAGTCACCCTTTAATGGATCATTTTCATTTCCAAGGTCAATGACAACATCAATGTTCAACAACACAAATCCTTCTGGGGCTAGAGGTAGGGAGAAGGTGGGGTGGGTGACAGGGAAGTTAAGTAGCATTTATTTGAAGCATTTTTTGAAGTGAAACTGGTTTCCGGATGACATCCCATAGACTCAGCAATTAAATATGTGAACCAGTTGGAACTGCAGTATTCCAGGCATGTTGATGACTGATGAGTTAGCTTGTCTCATTTTGAAAGCTGCAAATTTCTCATATCTCTAAATCATTGTGTAAATAAAAGGGTATGGTGATAGTGGCAGGGCAATGTTTTATTGAGATCAATGCATTTTATCTGAATAAATGAAATATCATCTTGACACCAGTTTCGCTTCAAACAGACCCTGTTTCATTTCCCCCACCTAAGATTTGAATTGTTAAACATTGATACCTACTTTTCTGGATATATATTAATAACCCAGAACTGCGTGTGCATTGCATAAGTTCAAAATTTGAAGATGACGCAAAACTTCTCAGTGCTGTGAACTGTGAGGAGGACAGTGATAGACTTTAAGAGGACACAAACAGGTTGGTACAATGGGAAAACACATACAGCAAGTTAAATTTAATGCAGAGATATGTGAAGTGGTACATTTTGGTAGGCAGAATAAGGCAATGAAAAATAATGAGGCATTATTTCAAGGGGGGGGGGGGGGGCGGGGGGGGGGTGGTCAGGAATAGAGGATCCAAGGGTATTTTGCACAAGTCATCAAAGGTGGCAGGGCATATCGAGAAAGTGGTCACTAATATAAGACCTTGGACTTCGTAAATAGAGGCATTGAGTATAACAGCAAGAAGGTTATGATGAATCTTTTTGAATCAAACACTGATTTAACCTAAACTGGTGTATGTGTCCAATTCTTACTACACTTCAGGAAGGATGTGAAAGCTTTCAGGAAAATGTGGACAAGATTTATGAGAATGGTCCTTGGTGATAGACTTGGTGAGAGGTAGATAGATTGGAGAAGCTGGAATTGCTTTTCTTAGAGAAGAGGAGATTGAAAGGAGATTTGATAGGAGTGTGTGAAATCATCAGGTGCCTGGACAGAGTTGATCTAGAGAAACTGATCCTACTGCCAGAAGGGCCAAGAACTAGAAGATAGTGTGGTTCAGATATTGGCAAAAGAACTAGTGATGAAATGCAGAAAAATCTTCTAACGCCGTGAGTGGAAAGGACCTGACATGCACACCCAGAGAGTGGATTGGAATGGATCTGTTTTATTATCTTGTGTACCGGGGGTACAGTGAAAAGTATTGTTCTGTTCTCTGTACTGTCCAGACAGATTGTTCCATACATGAAAAAAAAACATAGGACATACATAAAATACACAATGTAAATGCATAGGCACAGGCAACGGGTAAGCATATAGAGTGTAGTACTACTCAGTAGAGAAGACGTGTGAAGAGATCAGTTTAGTCCATAAGAGGGTCATCCAGGAATCTGGCAAGTTTGTTTTGAACCTGTTAGTTCGTGTTCTCAGACTTTTGTATCTCCTGCCTGATGGAAGAAGTTTGGAAGAGAGAATAACCCGGGTGGCAGGGGTTTTTGATTATGCTGCCCGATTTCCCAAGGCAGTGGGAGGTGTAGACAGAGTCAATGGATGGGAGGCAGGTTCGCCTGATGGTCTGGGCTGTGTTCACGACTGTCTGTAGTTTCTTATCGCCTTGGGCCGAGCAGTTGCCATACCAGGCTGTGATGTAGCTAGATAGGATGCTTTCTATTGTGCATCTGTAAAAATTGGTAAGAGTCAACGTGGACATGCTGAATTTCCTTAGTTTCCTGATAAAGTATAGGGAATTGGATAAGCACCTAAAGAGAAAAGAAGTCCAGTGCAATGGGGAAAACATGGGGAAATGGTACAAGTTTCTCTTGGAGGAACTGGCACACACTTGGTGGGCTGAATGGCCTCCTTCTGCAATGTAACTATTCTATGAAATCCATCAGTAGATTAATTAAACATAGGATCATGCCAACCTATATCTAAACTCTGGATTTAGGCCTGTGGGGTGTCTTGATGGGAGGGGAACGTGTCACACCCAGCAGCCAAACATAAAATCTCTTGTAATAGATTTCTCAGTTTCGCGTTTTGGAGGCTTTTAACATTTAGCATCTGCCTCACCGAAAAGAAGGAACAAATTAAAGTTGGATTTAATTTGTTGTCTTTTTCTTTACCTCTAATTATTTCCTGCTTCCCTTGATGACACTATTTCATGCTCGGGTACAATTTCATAGGTGTCAGTTATCCTCTGCCAAATTATGAGAGGCATGAAACATAGAACATAGAACTATACAGCACTGTACAGGCAGGAACTTTCCTGAGTCTGGTGTTGGGAAGAGGAAGAGTATTCCTCCTGATCCTACATTAAAAGGACACAGGCGACTCCAACACCCAACTTAGTGATTTCCTCCCTAACTAGTAACTAAAAATAAACTTGCTAAATTTCTAGATCATGGTTTTGAAAAATTATTAAATTTTTTTGGGGCTGTGAGCATGATTCACATTTGTTGCTCGTCCTGAATTGCTCTTGAGAAGGCAGTGGTGGACCACCTTCTCGGAACGCTCTGGTCCACCTGTCACTAGACTATTCAAACACTTAGAACAACAAAATTAGGACTAGCTGTCTTGTCACCTGACCACCACACTCATCTACTTTCCATGGGATCACAGGTTCTAACCAAAAGGTAGGAATATTGACTGATGATTTCCCTTCCCTGTTATGGGCAGCACGGTAGCACAGTGGTTAGCACTGTTGCTTCACAGCACCAGGGTCCCGGGTTGAATTCCCGCTTGGGTCACTGTCTGTGTGGAATCTGCATGTTCTCCCTATGTCTGCGCGGGTTTCCTCCGGGTGCTCCAGCTTCCTCCCACAAGTCCTGAAAGACATGCTATTAGGTGAATTGGACATTCTGAATTCTTCCCCTGTGTACCCGAACAGCACCGGAATGTGGCAGTTAGGGGATTTTCACAGTAACTTCAATGTAAATCTATTTTGTGACAATAATAAAGATTATTATTATTATGATTTGTGGTCCAGTAAGGCCATTGGTAACACACTAGTTAAGATCAGGGCAGATTTGAGATAAACCATGGGGCCTTTTCAACTTTAGAATTTAAAACAAATCCTTCCATGTTATAATCCTGGATTGATTTGAACACATTATTACAGGAAGTGTGCACTGTAAGTTGGTTATTTAATGAGCACATGCTGACATGGAACGTGGGTGAGTGTGGAATTCACTGGGCTGGATTCTTACGTCCCGCCCAACCCCATGGGCGAGACGTGGACAATGGAAAAGTCCATTGACAACGGATGGGATTCTCCGGTCGCCGGGCGGCCGCAGCCAGAGAATCCAGCCCACTATCACATGAGGTTGTTGAGGAGATGAGCACAGATATTTTTAAGGAAAAGTTAGACAAACACATGAAAAGGGGAGGTTATGCTGATTATGATTAGACGAACAGTGGTGGGAGGAGATCTGTGTGGAGCACAAATATAGCACGGACCAGTTGAGCTGAATGGTCTGTTTCTATATTGTAAGAAGTCTTACAACACCAGGTTAAAGTCCAACAGCTTTGTTTCAAATCACTAGCTTTCAGAGCACTGCTCCTTCCTCAATTGAATGAAGAGGTAGGTTCCAGAAACATATATATAGACAAAGTCAAAGATGCTAGACGATACCCCGGACAGGCGCCGGAATGTGGCGACTAGGGGCTTTTCACAGTAACTTCATTGAAGCCTACTCGTGACAATAAGTGATTTTCATTTTCATTTCACTTTCAATGTGAGCATTTGCCGGGAATTAAGTCTTTACAGATCCAGAGAGAGGGGTAATCCCAGGTTAAAGAGGTGTGAATTGTCTCAAACCAGGACAGTTGGTAGGATTTCGCAAGCCCTGGCCAGATGGTGGGGGGTAAATGTAACGCGACATGAATCCAATGCCCTGGTTGAGGCCGTACTCATGTGTGCGGAACTTGGCGATAAGTTTCTGTTCGGCGATTCTGCGTTGTCGTGCGTCCTGAAGGCCGCCTTGGAGAACGCTTACCCGGAGATCAGAGACTGAATGCCCTTGACTGCTGAAGTGTTCCCCGACTGGAAGGGAACATTCCTGCCTGGCGATTGTCGCGCGATATCCATTCATCCATTGTTGCAGCGTCTGCATGGTCTCACCAATGTACCACGCTTCGGGGCATCCTTTCCTGCGGCGTATGAGGTAGACAACATTGGCCGAGTCGCATGTGTATGTACCGTGTACCTAGTGGGTGGTGTTCTCACGTGTAATGGTGGTATCCATGTTGATGATCTGGCATGTCTTGCAGAGATTGCCATGGCAGGGTTGTGTGGTGTCGTGGTCGCTGTTCTGAAGGCTGGGTAGTTTGCTGCAAACAATGGTTTGTTTGAGGTTGCGCGGTTGTTTGAAGGCAAGTAGTGGAGGTGTGGGGATGACCTTGGCAAGCTGTTTGTCTTCATCGATGACATGTTGAAGGATTCGAAGAAGATGTCGTAGTTTCTCCGCTCTGGGGAAATACTGGATGAGAAAGGGTAGTCTGTCGGTTGTGTCCCATATTTGTCTTCTGAGGAGATCAGTGTGGTTTTTTGCTGTTGCGTGATGGAACTGTCGATCAATCAGTCGAGCGCCATATCCCGTTCATACGAGGGCATCTTTCAGCATCTGTAGATGTCTGGTACGATCCTGCTCGTCCGAGCAGATCCTGTGTATACGGAGGGCTTGTCCATAGGGAATGGCTTCTTTAATGTGTTTCGGGTGGAAGCTGGAGAAGTGGAGCATTGTGAGGTTATCCGTGGGCTTGCGGTAAAGAAAAGTGATGAGGTGACCGTCCTTGATGGAGATGAGTGTGACCAAGAATGCAACCGATTTTGGAGACTGGTCCATGAAGAATCTGATTGTGGGATGGAACTTATTGATATCATCGTGTAGTCATTTCAGTGATTCTTCGCCATGGTCCAAAGGAAAAATTGTCATCGATGTACCTGGTGTATAACGTCGGTTGAAGGTCCTGTGCGGTGAGGAGGTCTTGTTCAAACTTGTGCATGAAGATGTTGACATATTGAGGTGCGAATTTGATCCCCATGCTGTTCCATGCGTCTGGATGAAGAACTTGTTGTCGAAGGTGAAGACGTTGTGATCCAGAATGAAGCGGATGAGTTGCAGAATTGCGTCTGGAGATTGGCAGTTGTCAGTGTTGAGGACTGAGGCTGGTGCAGCAATTCCGTCGTCATGGGGGATGCTGGTGTAGAGTGCCGAGACGTCCATTGTGACGAGGAATGTTCCTGGTTCAACTGGTCCATGGGTGCTGAGTTTCTGTAAGAAGTCTGTCGTGTCGCGACAGAAGCTGGGTGTACCTTGTACGATGGGTTTCAAGATGCCCTCGATGTAGCCAGAGAGGTTCTCATGCAGGGTCCCATTGCCTGATATGATAGGACAGCCTGGTGTGTTGTCCTTATGTATTTTTGGGAGGCAGTAGAGATCTCCAACGCGGGGAGCCCGTGGGATGAGAGCACGTAGGGTGCTCTGAAAGTCTGGATCCAAGGTCTTGATCAGTCTGTTGAGTTGGCGGGTGTGTTCCTTGGTTGGATCTGCAGGTAACTGTAGTGTTCCTGCTGTTGAGTTGTTGGTACACGTCTTTGCAGTAGTCCGTTCTGTTCAGTATGACGATGGCCCCTCTGTTGTCTGCTGGATTGATGACGATGTTGTGGTTGGTCTTGAGAGCGCGGATGGCGTTGCGTTGTGCTTGGGTGACGTTCGGGGCTGTCTTGTGAATGTGACTGATGAATCTGGCATTGATGCGACTCCTGATGGCCTGAGCATACATGTCGAGTCGAGGGCAGCGGCCTTCCTGAGGGGTCCAATTCGACTCTTTCCTCTTTGGTTGTCGTACCGCAGACCTCTCGGTCTGCTGTTCCGGTTCATTAGTTCTCTCATTGGGTTCACTGTCGGCCTCTTGTGGTCTGTGGAAGATCTCCTGGAGCCTCATTCACTTGATGAATTCCTCCGTGTCTGCTGCGAGACTGATGGAGTCCATTTTGGTGGTGGTGCATAAATTGAGACCTCTGCTGAGGACTTTGATTTTGTCTGGTTGAAGGTTGTAGTCTGACAAATTGACAATAGATTTCCCTGTATTGTTTTCTCCGCGACACAATGGACTTCTTACAGAAACTCAGCACCCATGGACCAGTTGAACCAGGAACATTCTTCGTCACAATGGATGTCTCGGCACTCTACGTCAGCATCCCGCATGACGACGGCATTGCTGCAACAGCCTCAGTACTCAACACCGACAACTGCCAATCTCCAGTCGCAATTCTGCAACTCATCCGCTTCTTTCTAGATCACAACGTCTTCACCTACGACAACCAGTTCTTCATCCAGACACGCGGAACAGCCATGGGGACCAAATTGGCACCTTAATATGCCAACATCTTCATGCACAAGTTTGAATAAGACCTTCTCACCGCACAGGACCTTCAACCGACGTTATACACCAGATATATCGATACCAATTTTTTCCTTTGGACCCACGGCAAAGAATCACTGAAATGACTACACAATGACATCAACAAGTTCCATCACACCATCAGACTCACCATGGACTACTCTCCAAAATCGGCTGCATTCTTGGACACACTCATCTCCATCAAGGACGGTCACCTCAGCACTTTGCTTTACCGCAAGCCCATGGATAACCTCACGAAGCTCCACTTCTCCAGCTCCCACCCGAAACACATTAAAGAAGCCATTCCCTATGGACAAGCCCTCCATATACACAGGATCTGCTTGGACAAGGAGGAGCGCTAACAGACATCTACAGAAGTTGAAAGGTGCCCTCGTACGAACAGCATATGGCGCTCGACTCATTGATTGACAGTTCCAACAAGCCACAGCAAAAAACTGCACCGATCTCCACAGAAGACAAACCCAGGACACAACCGACAGAGTACCCTTTCTCGTCCATTATTTCCCCAGAGCGGAGATACTACGACATCTTCTTCGCAGCCTTCAACATTGTCAAATTATACACACCAGTATATCATGGTGCAGACACACACTGATTGACACACAGCAAGACCAATAAACACACACAACACCGCAGCCAATCACCAGTTAGAGCACACTCACTATAAAGACAGAGGGCAACAGTTTTCCCGCTCATTCGGGATGCAGCCTCTAAGAAGGACAGAGCTCACAGCTTGTAGCACAGATCTTCACCATGTGATGAGAGTATAGACTGGTTAGGATAGGCATAGGTCGGGCAGCACGGTGGCCTAGTGGTTAGCACAACCGCCTCACGGCGCTGAGGTCCCAGGTTCGATCCTGGCTCTGGGTCACTGTCCGTGTGGAGTTTGCACATTCTCCCCGTGTCTGCGTGGGTTTTGCCCCACAATCCAAAAATGTGCAGTGTAGGTGGATTGGCCAGACTAAATTGCCCCCTTAATTGTAATAATTGGATAATCTAAATTTATTTAAAAAAAGGATAGGCATAGGTCTTTAGTTTAATCTAACACAGTGTCGACCCACAGTGAAAGTATGTTCAACAGTTTCTAGCTTAATAAAATAGTGTTGTACTATTTCAAGTGTTGGTAGCCTGTATGTGTTACTGCTGAGGTAAACGCAGACTCCACAGATCTAGAGTACCCAACACATTAAACATGTCATCGATGAAGACGAACATTTTGCCAAGGTCATCCCCACACCCCCACTACCTGCCTTCAAACAACTGCGCAACCTCAAACAAACCATTGTTTGCAGCAAATTACCCAGCCTTAAGAACAGCGACCACGACGCAATATAACCCTGCCATGGCAATCTCTGCGAGACATGCCAGATCATCAACATGGGGTACCACCATTACACGTGTGAACACCACCCACAAGGTACGCGGTACATACTCATGCGACTCGGCCAAATCTGTCTACCTCATATGCTGCAGGAAAGGATGTCCCGAAGCGTGGTACATTGGTGAGACCATGCAGACGCTGCAACAATGGATGAATGGACATCGCGTGACAATCGCCAGGCAGGAATGTTCCCTTCCAGTCGGGGAACACTTCAGCAGTCAAGGGCATTTAGCGTCTGTTCTCTGGTAAGCGTTCTCCAAGGCAGCCTTCAGGATGCGCGACAACACAGAATCGCCGAACAGGTATTTATAGCCAAGTTCCGCACACATGAGTACGGCCTCAACCGGGACATTGGTTTCATGTCGCATTACATCCCCCCCCCGCCATCTGGCCAGGGTTTGCAAAATCCTAACAACTGTCCTGGTTTGAGACAATTCACACCTCTTTAACCTGGGATTACCACTCTCTCAGGATCTGTAAAGACTTAATTCCCTGCAAATGCTCACATTGAAAGTATCGTCTTGCATCTTTGACTTTGTCTATATATATGTTTCTGGAACCTACCTCTTCATTCACCTGAGGAAGGAGCAGTGCTCCGAAAGCTAGTGATTTGAAACAAAGCTGTTGGACTTTAACCTAGTGTTGTAAGACTTCTTACTGTGCTCACCCCAGTCCAACGCCGGCATAGCCACATCATGTTTCTACACTGTACATTCTATGTATTTGGTAACACTGTGCCAAGCACTGTTGCACTCTCACCAACGCGCAAGGAAAAGTATCAATCAAACCCACTAGATTAGTCACGACCATCTGCTGCAGTGTCTTACCTTCCAATAGGTACATTTTAAGTAGTGTGGTCTTCTGAAGATTATCCACAAACAGTCATTCATTGGCTATTCATGGAATCTTGCTGTATGGAAGCTGGCTGTCATGTGTGAGGGAATGGTCTGATTTTGGTATTAAAGTTGTGTGATAAAGTATCTTCTCTTTCCATCATTTCAATTCAGCATCTTTTTTATCTACCATTTTATCATATTAGTTCTTGTGCTTTTCTATTAGTGTGGCCATTTGAATAATTTTGTTCTGGCACGTAATTTTAGTTTCTTTATCTGTCTGAATCGCTGATTTTGCAGGCAACTTTAAAAAAAATTAGAGTACCCAATTTGTTTCTCTAATTAAATGGCAATTTAGCGTGACCAATCCATTTACCCAGCATATTATTTGGGGTTGTGCGGGTGAAACCCACGTAGACACGGGAAGAATGTGCAAACTCCACACTGCAGTCAATTTTAATGTTTTTACCTCTTCAGTTAATTTCTCATCGTCAAACTTCCCTTCTTCGAGCTCTTATTCTCCCGATTCAATTCTTCACTGGGCTTGCTCTTATTTTCTAGTTGCTTTTTTATGAGGTTCAGCTTATTCACCATTGTCTCGTTTTACTCTGTACCCTGTACTCTGATTCCCCCTTCAAACCTTTAACTCTGCTGGCTGTCTTTCAGTTTCTTTAATACACTGACCAACTTGTAATTTTTCTGATTCTACATTACTCACCCAAAGAGAGATGGGTTGATGAGTTTTTTTTCTCAGCATTCAATTAAAACTGGATACTCACAGGTGTCGGGCCAGAGGTAGTTCTTTGACAAAGAGTCATCCAGACTCGAAACTTTTGCTCCTTTCTCCCTCCACAGATGCTGCCAGACCTGCTGTGATTGTTCAGTATTTTCTGTTTTTGTTTCAGATTTCAGCATCTGAAGTAATTTTCTTTTATTATCATGATAATCTTATCCTCGTCGCCAGATGTAATGAAGCACTTTCACAAACTTCATTAGAAACACAAAAGTATTTGTTAATAAGAAAAATTATACAGCACCCGCATGGCTGTCTCTAGGTCCCTACATGTCTCCAGCCTAAGTCATGTGACCTTTACTCTGCTGTGTTGCCCTTAAAGGGACAATCACTACAAGTCCTGAACTGGGACTTGTACCCATAACCGCCTGAACTCAGGAGCAAGGGTACTACCACCTGAGCCATGGCAGATGCTGTCATTTCATAAAATAATAAATACACAGCTCTTCATCAAAGCTCAACGTATTGATCTGGAACCCAGATTATACAAGAACTCAGTTACATTGTTCAGTTGTTTCAATATGTAATGTAACCAGCTGAAGGCTTAAGTAAACTCATTGTAGTTACAATTGAATACAAGTTCTTCTGTGTTGTGTGACAAAATGGTAAAGCTGCATAGAAAGAAAGATTAGTCAAGAAATATCATCCATCCCCCAGTTCAGTTTTGTTATTTGTAATCCAGGAACTACTAATGTTTAGGTACAGAGGGCAACAGTTAACAACTGGAGATGGAGCAGTGCTGAACTTCAGCTTCCAAACAGACTTCAGAAATGCAGAAATAGGATCATGAGAATTTATTAATAACTTCCCTTTCAGGTTTGTTTTTGTCAGACTGTTTTCAAATAAGTCGATTTCCTTGCATGTAAATACTTTTCAAGCAAATGCGTAACAACTTTCATCTTGGTCAGGCCACATTTGGAGTACTGTGTGCAGTTCTGGTCACCTCATTTTAGGAAGGATGTGGAAGCTTTGGAAAAGGTGCAAAGAAGATTTACCAGGATGTTGCCTGGAATGGAGAGTAGGTCATACGAGGAAAGATTGAGGGTGCTAGGCCTTTTCTCATTAGAACGGAGAAGGATGAGGGGCGACTTGATAGAGGTTTATAAGATGATCAGGGGAATAGATAGAGTAGACAGTCAGAGACTTTTTCCCCGGGTGGAACACACCATTACAAGGGGACATAAATTTAAGATAAATGGTGGAAGATATAGAGGGGATGTCAGAGGTAGATTCTTTACCCAGAGAGTAGTGGGGGCATGGAATGCACTGCCTGTGGTAGTAGTTGAGTCGGAAAATTTATGGACCTTCAAGCGGCTATTGGATAGGTACTTGGATTAGGGTAGAATAAGGGAGTGTAGGTTAACTTCTTAAGGGCAGCACGGTAGCATTGTGGATAGCAAAATTGCTTCACAGCTCCAGGGTCCCAAGTTCGATTTCGACTTGGGTCACTGTCTGTGTGGAGTCTGCACATCCTCCCCGTGACTGCGTGGGTTTCCTCCGGGTACTCCGGTTTCCTCCCACAGTCCAAAGATGTGCAGGTTGGGTGGATTGGCCATGACAAATTGTCCAAAATTCTATGATTAACCTAGGACAAAAGTTCAGCGCAACATCGTGGGCCGAAGGGCCTGTTCTGTGCTGTATTTCTCTATCTCTATCTCTATCTGGTTTTATGGCTGGTTTATTCAGCAAGTCACTTGTTTGGGGGGAACCACCAGAGCATATCCCCCAACTGTCTTCACCTGAAGCCCCAAAATATGCATTTTCTAACAAAGATCATTGAGTAGAAAATGGAATGGGAACGCTGGTTCATTTTCTATAATCCTCAATGCAGACGTCTAAAGCTAACTGCACTGCCCTCTGCTGTCTCAGTAGAATATTAACTAAAGCAAAATCTATCGACAGGATCCCCTTGCAAGGTTCCATTTCCACCAGTGCATCTCCAGAAATATCTTCTCGTCCCTCGTCCCTACACACTTGGGAATTTCCATTCTGAACTTTTCCGCAGCTTTCTCTACCTTCAAAATCTCTCCAAAACCCAACATTTCAACTTAGCTTTTGTCCATTGTGGTGGTATGATTAGCATAGCTGTCTGCCATTGGTGCAGAACACCGGCTTACCATTGGCCCTGGTCGGTCATGTGCCTCTCAACCGGTTGGTTGAGACTAGTCATGTGACGGCTCCCCGATTGGTTGAGAGGCTGAGTTAACCCCGCCTCCAGGGCGGGGTATAAATACCCAGTACTCCTGGCGGTCGTCCTTCTCCTGTAATCGACCGCAGGGCTAACATCTAGTAGATTAAAGCCATACTTTTGTTCAGCAACTCGTCTTGCGTTCAATTGATGGTACATCATCCATCTTCCCAAACTCTCTGTTCTTGGGTAGGCGTCCATTTTCATTGTGCTGATGTGTGAAGTGCCGGGGGATATTTTTATTGTTAAAAGTGCTATATAAGTACAAACCTGCTGCTAACACAAAATCTGAGACTCACAGTGATCTGTTGTGGGCAGACATAAATTTTTTAAATGAACAGTTTGCTACCAATATAGCAAACGTTATAGTTCTGACTAGTCTCCCATTTGTGTAGAAACAAGCCTGAGAGTGAAGGAAAGTTACAAATTTAATCCCTGCTTGGTACTCGGATGACAGTACAGGTGATCCAGTTAATCTCATTCGGCTACAGTTATTCACTATTACATCTTTCTTATTCCTCGTAAACTTCACTTATTCCATTCGACACACAGTTCCTCCTCCCTGAATCCCTGCTATATTGAAATCATGTCTCATTTCACAGTCCCTTACACTGACTTGTTCTTTGTACTTCGAATTGCAGGGTACCTTTCTTCCCTCTTGGTTCTCTTCCTATTACATTCCTCAGACACTTTGAACCCAAGATTTAATATCATTGAATTACCATTTCTTCATTTACTCTGAGTGTGATTCTCCAGAAAGATTTCGAAGTGTGGTAGGGAGCGGGAAAGGCCGCAAGCTTCCCGGCTCTCGGCTCAGCGAGGCCGGCAATGCTATTCAACGTTAATTGGTCCACTTAACGAGGCCCCATTGGCTTCTCGCTGCAAATGAAGGCTCGCCAGCCAATTTGCCGGGACAGCGCTCGCCAGCCCCAGGCTAACAAGGTCGAGCAGCACTTAAACAGCTCTTGCACAGCTGACACATCCCTCCCACAAGCCACATGTCTATTCTCCCGCAGGTCCTCCAGCTGACGGCACCGGCCCATCCCTGGTGGGCCCCTCTGCAGCCTCCTATGAGAACACCTCGGAGGAGAGCTCCAAGGAAGACACGACCGCAGCATCGCAGTTGTCATCCCCACCCTCCACCAGCGCAGGTGCACGCACCTCGGTGGGAAACCTTTGTCAGGCTTCTGGGGCACAATCTGGTAAGCACCACACTGCTGCTGATGCACATCAGGTGGAGACAGGAACCCCCAGGCGAGACAGAATTCGGAGGTCTACTGGATCCCTGGACCCAGCTGGGTTCCAGCCTGTGCTGAGCCTCCGGCACAGGGTTACCCGGAGCTGATGGAGACATTATCGTGCAGTCAAGACATTCAGAGGGAGATGCCAGTGGCATTCCAGCAGGTCCATAGCCGATTGGAGGAGCCCCAGATGCTATGGGCACAGGAGATGTTGCCGGCAATGCGTGGCACCCAGGCCAACACTGCTAGGTTGACGACCTCAGTGAAGAGCCTGGTGCACGGCATCAGCACCATGAGTGAAGGTGTCCAAAACGTCACATAGTTAGTGATGGCCATGGCTGAGGACCTTGGCAGAATGTCTGACACACTGGGGAATGTTACCCAGTACCAGGCTGACCTTGATGGGGCGCTGCGGGACATGTCCTACTCTCAGATGGGAATGGCCGAGGTGCTGTGCTGCTTGTTCCAGTCGCAGGTGGCCATTGCTGAGTCACTGCAGAGCATTGCCCAATCACTGAGAAGCATCGCCATGGGCGTCGACTCCTTGCTGCAGACATTGGGGAGCTGGCAAATCCAGATGATGCAAGGGCAGCTGGGGCTTGAGCCAGCTGTCCCTCCGTCCCAAGGTGGGCACCGGCTGGGAGGAGGAGGTGCTGGGTGCCAACCAGGACCTGTCCCATGAAGTGGTGACAGTGCCCACCAGCTCCCCCAGTTCCACCCCTCGGATGAGGCCGCGTCTCGATGCCAGAACACGGGACAGGGCGGCACGGCTGTGCATGCGCTGACAACAAGGCATCGAGGCCCTCCGCCCCAGAGCTCCTAGTGGCCAACCAGGGGCATCGAAGGCCATGGACGAGGTAAGCATCTGGCTACCTCTATCTCAGATATGCATCCAAGACGCACCTAGACGTAGTGGTAGATCTAGGCGGGCCAAGACAATCAAGGATCACTGAGGGCACCGGGGGAGGGGGGGGGGGGGGGGAGTAGGTAAGAGGTGAGGAGGGTGGGTGACGGGGTGGTGGGGAGAGTTGGGCGGCACCATTGGGAGTGGGGAACTGTATAACACCTGCGACACATTGAAAACACTTGAGCACAAGCAGTATGATGCCTCTGTCACTTACTTCCACAATGCGGGCTGACCTCCAAACCCTTGACCTATCTCTCCAGGCACCTCCCCCTCCGCAAAGCAATCACCCACCCTCCAGCAGTGGACTTGTCGTGGTGCTTCCCATCCCATGAGTGTTTGGATGTTGCGTGAGTGGTGTTGCCTCCTGCAGTGTTCAGGCACAGTGTCCAGGCATCAAGGTGTGATTGGGACGCTAGGCAATGACTTCCACATGCCACATGGCCCGCCCACCCATGGGAATCCACTTGGGTTGTTGAAGTGCTCACTTAACCACGATTGTCAATTCCCTATCAGCAATAGCCTTCGGCCGCATGGCTAGATGCTTTGGCAGTCTCTGGGGATTGTGGGTGGTCAGTGGGGCAGACAGGCAGGGGCAAGGTTTTCCCTGGAAAGGGTATACACAATCCTGGGGTTAGCATGCTGCTGCCATGCTGTTGCCCTTCTAGCACCTCCCCCTCCATCTCACCTCCTCTCTTGGAGGCCCATCTCTCCGGACGGTAACCCTCCCACCAACCGAGGGTCCCCCATCCCCGAGCACAGGGGCCGCAAGCCCAGCTCCACGGGCTCTTTGCATGTGATCAAAGATGGTTATCACCTCCTTGACTCCCTGCAGAAGGCTTTCCGCCAGGTTCACATTTTTCAAAAGGCGTACTAATCGGTGCCAGCGTGGCCACCTGCTGGAGAGGCCGCTGAATAACGAGAGGCCCTTGGATACGGGGTGGTTCTTGTTAATTGTATTGAAATAGGGTTTAAGTGGTGACAATTGGTTTCTCACCATGCTATGGCGCAATCCTGATTGCATCGCAAACTGTTTGGCGCCTGGCGTGGATCTTGTTTTCAGCCTCTCCCGTTATTCACCGGCCTCGTTTCGCATGGGCGAGAGCGCAATGGGGCCAGAGAATCACGTCCTTTATCTCCTCTTCTACTCTTTTCAACATTGGTGGTATTCTATGCCATCTACCTTAGCTATTCACATGGATTTATTGATTTAAAAGGTAAATTTCGGTGGTTCGTGGTAAAAGGAGCCACAGTGGCTCTGACCTATTTTTACAATTGCACCATAGAAAGCATCCTATCTGGCTGCATCACAGCCGGGTACGGCAACTGCTCAGCCCAAGACCATAAGAAACTACGGAAAGTCGCGAACACTGCCCAGTCCATCACGCAAACCCGCCTCCCATCCATTGCTGTCTATATCTCCCGCTACCTCAGGAAAGTGGGCAGCACAATCAAAGACGCCTCCCATCTTTTTTTTAATGAATTTAGAGTACCCAATTTTGTTTTCCAATTAATGAGCAATTTAGAGTGGCCAATCCACCTACCCTGCACATCAAAGTGTTGTGGGGGTAAGACCCACGCAAGCATGTGGTGAATCTGCAAACTGCACACGGACAGTGACCCAGGGTCGAAACCGGGTCCTCGGCGTCGTGAGGCAGCAGTCCTAACCACTGCACCACCGTGCTGCACCTGGGGTATTCTCTCTCCCAACCTCTTCCATTCAGCAGAAGATACAAAAATTTGAGAACACGCATTAACAGATTCCAAAATAGCTTCTTATCCGCTGTTGCCAGACTCCTGAATGGTCCTCTTATGGACTGAACTGATCTCTCCACACATCTTCTCTACTGTTGTAGCACTACACTCCGTATGCTTTAATCCGATGTCCATGTCTATGTATTTACATTGTATATTTAGCATATGTCCTATATTTTTGGTGTATAGTAGATCTGCCTAGACTGGATGCAGAACAATACCTATCACTGTACCTCGGTACACGTGAAATCTAAACCGAATCTAATTAATTTCAAAGTGCGATTGATACTGAAATTATGTGTTTCTATTTTAGCTCTGCTCGCCTTCGTTGAACTGACTGGTGGAGCTGAGGAGGAGGTGTCAGTGACTGTTGGAAATATTGCTTCACTAAGCTGCTTGATCACAGGGCAACTTCCATATGACCGTCCTGTGAGCTGGTACTGGACAGCACAATATCCAGAATGCAGCAGTCTCAATGGTGGCAAGGTTGTGGACATCTATCCTGATGGGCGAGCAGTATTTGAAGAGGAGTTCAAAGGGCGTGTGCTTGTTTACCGATCAAAAATAAAGAAGGGTGATTATTCAATCACGCTACGGGGCTTAAAGATATCTGATTCAGGCGAGTTCATCTGCACCCATGACTACCTATCTGAAGAGAAGAAAATTAGGCTAATGGTGAAAACAGGTGCGTGACCAATAATTCTGGCTAGAGTACATTTCCGTCAATGCCAAAAGCCTCCATAAATCTGGCCCAGGTGGCCAATCTTTATGCGCGAGTTGAGGGACTTTAATCTAAATGGCTGAGTCACAGAATGCAATGGGTAATTGTTAAGCTTGTATCTACATGGAAAGGGGTGGCTACCAAGGCACTGTAGAATTTGAGGCTGGGGTTATTTGTTGTTTTGTGTGTACATTCAAGATTTTGGGGAAAGGGAATCCATGGAATCCGTACAGTGTAGAAGGAGGCCATTTGGCCATCGTCTCTACACCACCCTTCTGAAAGAGCTCCCTACCTAGGCTCACTCCACCGCTCTATCCCCATATCCCGCCTAACTTACACTTCTTTGGACACTAAGGACAATTAATCATGGCCAATCCACCTAACCTGCACATCTTTGGACTGGGGGGGGGGGGGATACTGGAGCACCTGGAGAAAACCCACGCAGACAGGGGGAGAACGTGGAAACTCCACACAGACAGTCACCCGAGGCCAAAATTGAATCTGGGTCCCTGGCGCTGTGAGACAGCAGTGCTAACCACTGTGTCACCACGCCTACCCTAGTAGCTGGTATAGCTGGTAGCTGGTACAGCTGGTATATCTGAGTTTGCTGCTCACAATAAGAATTCTGAAGGTCCTAATTACAAAATATGCAGATCAGTGGCAGATAAATCCTAGCCAGTCAGAAGACTGGGCCAAAAAAATGGAAGATGCTGTTTAATGTGGAAAAGTGGAGTCATACAATTGAGGATGTTATATAAATGAAACCTTTCTTAAAATTCATTTAAGGGATGTGGGTGTCACTGGCCAGGTGAGCCTTTATTGTCCATCCTTAGCTGCACTTGAGAAGGTGGTGGTGAGTTGCCATCGCTGCACTCCCTCAGGTGTAGGTACACCCACGGTGCTGCTAGGGTGGGAGTTTCAGGATTTTGACTGAGCAACAGTGAAGGAACCGCGATATATTTCCAAATCAGGATCGTGTGTGACTTGGAGGAGAAACTCAGGTGGTGGTGTCCCCAGGTAAAACCTATTGTGAACACAAACTCTGGGACTCATCATTAGCGATCTGTTGAGGGATAGAGCACACACTACACCAAGAAGTATATAGCTTCCAATAAAGCCCAGATCTCTTCCACCTTGAGTGCTACGTACAGCTCTTGGCAACAAACAAAGAAGTGCCTGGGAAGATGTGCAAAGCAAGGCAAAGAAACTGATAAATAGGATTGGGTATCTGATCGAGAAGGAAAGACAAAAATATACTCAGGTATGCTTCAAAAAAGCAGCTTATCAATGTCCTTATTGAGTTATTTAACATCTTGTGGACCGTTAGCTTCTGGCTGCTGTTGGGTAAAGGGTCAAGAGTTCTGCTCCTTTCCCAAACACCTTTATTTTCCTTGAACATACTCTAAATAAAACGCTATCACCACACACCACAAGTGCCACCTGCAACTCCTTTACAGATCAGTGTCAATTATTGGATACTTAACATCAATTTGACATGTAATTGGAATGTCTTTTATCCCATTCCTAACAGGGACCAGTGCAATGAGTGGAGACAGTACGTGCTTTTCATATTTTTATGAGAATATGATACACTTTATTGCTGTGTTGAATAGGCTTCAGCATTTCATGTTTTGGTTTTACAGTAGTCACATCTCAATAAAAAGCAATTAAAGGGCACATGAAAATTCCACTGGAAGGAGACTGATTGAACAAATAAAATTACTGTAATATAATTGAGGAAAACTCAGGAGCTTAATGCAAAAAAAGGAAGGTACCAATCCATCTAGATGACACCATAAACCCCATGTGCAAAACTCGTGTCGCATTTTCCAAATCCATGGCCACTACCAACGAGAAGGACAAAAGCAGCAGACACCTGGAAACACCACCACCACCTTGGGCAATAAATGCTCATCTGGCAGTCACCACCCTGACTTTGAAATATTTCACCATTTCTTCACTGACACTGGGTCACAATCCTGGAATGTCCTCCCCAACAGCACTGTGGGTGTAACAACACCACATGAGTTGCAACAGTTTAAGAAGACAGCTCACCACCAGCTTCTCAAGGGCAATTAGGGATGGCAATAAGTGCTGGTCTAGCCAGCAAAGCCCACATCCCATAACTGAATAAAAGTAAATGAATATTACCCACCCCAGAGTCACTGTCGGAGAAATTGAAGCATAATCATGGCTTTCTTGAGCTTGCCAAATATTCAAAAGAATGTTCTGAGTGTTTCCCCCCAAATTAATCACAATTTGCGTTCTCTGCTTGCTCGTCTCCTCCAGCAATTAGCGGTATTGATTGTTCAGGAGTGTGTTGCATCAGATTGTACATTTCAGTGAATGGATTGGGCATTGATGGGCCTGTTGACCTTTTCCCACATTTATTTTCGTATGCTCATGTGCCATTCTTCAAGTGTGAACTTGGACATAAAATGTTGGCATTTATTTGTGGGGAGATAGTGGTGTTAATGTCACTCGGGTTGTAGTCCAGAAGTCCATGCTATTGCTTTCAAATTCCAGGTTCAAATTCCATCATTTTAGGGAATGTGAAATTTAAATTCAGTTAATAAATATGGAATAAAATTCATCAATAATGGCGAACATGAAACTATCATTAATTATTGTAAAAAAACATCCGATTCACTAATGATCTTTGAGGAAGGAAATCTACCATCCTTACCTGGTTGGCCTACATGTGACGCCATATCCCCAGTAGTGTCATTAACTCTTGACTGCCCTCTGAAATTGGGTAGCAAGTTACTTAGTTCAAGGTAAATTGAGAGCAACAAATTCTGGCCTTGCCAGTGATGTCCACATCCCATAAAAGAATAAACAATTGACTAGAATTGGATGGTTCCTCCCCCACCCCTTTTTCTTATTTGAATCCATTATTAAGGAAGTAGTAACCGGGCATTTAGAAAATATGGTTATTCGGTAATACAAAGCTTGAGCATTGTTGAATGAAAGACATTTTTTGTCAAAGCTTTTAGCTTTACACTCATCAGGACATCCACAAGGAAATAATGTAACCAAAACCAACAAATTTATACTGTATGAGAAGAGAGTGCTCATTGAGTGGAAAGTGGATTCAGATTTGTAGAGGCATTGCCATGGAGAAGAAACCAGCTGATGGCAACTGATAGTTAACTGCGAAACATTGTTTTAAACCAGGCAGCTTGACTCTGGCATTGCCCCGAGGAATGAACCAACGAATGGCTGTCACTTATTTTGTGAAGCTGAAACAGGTGCAATGTGTGTACATATTCTTTCTGCCCATAAAGGACAGGGCCCTGTGGTTTAATATATGTAGCACCAGTACATGTAGATGCACCACTCTGAAAGTCCAACTGACAATCTTAAATTGGTTGTCAGTGTCCAATCGCGGAATCACTTTGAATGTTGGACACTGTAATTTGCAAGCTTGGACTGGTTGGGTATGGTCTGTGTCTTGCCCATCGTAAACAGCAGAGGGACATTCTGTTTAATATGATCCACCAGTCTTTGGAAGTACAGCCCACGTATCTATTACACTGACACTGGAATTCATTTCCCACATTATTCATTTGTGTGATAGGCAAAAAGTAATTTTGGCTTGATGGCAGCATCGTGGTAGTGATGAATACTGCTCGTTGCTCCCGTTTTATTGAGTCCAGACTGTATTTTAAACATAATAGCTATCTTCACCTGTTGTTCAAATCTTTGAGATAGCTTGCCCTTTCAGGGTAATCTGAGGTAGATTGCGCACGTTTTAGGCTAAGAGACTTAAGTCCATTCATTTTTACACGATGTACAGTGCAAAATGATCTGATCAGTGTAGCCGCTATCTCGCAGGATGCCTTCAATGTGCCCTATTTCAATATTAAGCTGTCATGGTGACCAAATGGCGTGTGTCCTTTTAACAAGGTTGCCAATAGGCCAATCTTATTGCGCGCAGAACTATAAGAATCCCAACACATATATTGACCAGTGAAGGTAGGCTTGCGGTAGAGCATGGTGGAGAAACACTTGGCAGATTTCTCAACTAGTACATAAAGGAAATTTGTAGACTTGCCTTAAATTGTATTCTTGCTGATGAGTGCAAGATGAAAAGCTTCCACAGTAAATGTGTCTTTTTCAGAGAATCACAATGTGAACAAACACAGTAAATATGGTTTTATGAAAGAAAAATAATTTACAAACTTATTTTGAGAACGTAGCCAGCAGTTTCAGTAAAGGAACCAGTAGATGTTGCGCATTTGGATTTCCAAAAGGCATTCAATAAGGTGCCACACAAATTCCCCAAGATAAGAATTCATGATGTTGGGGTAATATATTGGCATGGTGAGGGGATTAGTTAACGAAAAAGAAACAGAGAGTCAGATTAATTGGGTCATTGGTTGGAACACTCTCTAATTGAGTGCCGCAGCGATCAGTGCGGGGGGTTCAACTATTTATAATCTATATGGTATGAGCAATATGCCAAGGCATACAAGGCTATGGGCTAAGTGCTGGAAAATGGGATTACAATATTTAGGTGGTTGTTTTTGACCGGTGCAGATGCGATGGGCCGAAGGGCCTTTTCTGTGCTGTAGACCTTTATGACTCTTATATTCATGACTTGGATGAAAGAACCGAGTGAATTGTAACCAAATTTGCTAATGATGTAAAGAAAGATAGGAAGACAAGTTGTGAGGAGGACACTGGGGTAACTTGACCACAAAAACTCAGTTGAATCAACGTGGTGAAAGTTAATCTTCATTAATATATAAAAATAACGATGTTTAAAATACAGTCTGGACTCAACAAAACGGGAGCAACTTGTTAAATATCGAAATAACAGTAACAGAATAGAATTAGAACTAATGATAGCTAAATACAAATATACAAAGGTAACAACAACAACTAATGACATCACAGCACCTACTGATGACATCAGCAATGGATTTAAATAAAGAAGATGCATAATAATAACACTCAATACCAGACACAAAAAGTCTGCAAAGGGACATAGATAAGTTAAGCGAGTGGACAACAATTGACAGATGGAAGATAAAGTGGGAAAATGTGAGGTTGTCCACTTCAGTAGGATGAATAGAAATTATTTTTCAGATGGAGAGGGATTGCAGATTGCTGAGGTACATAGGGATCTGGGTGTCCTTGTAGGAAGTGATTAGGAAGGCAAATGGATTGCTGGCCTTTAGAGCAAGGGGGATTGAGCATAACAGTCAGGAAGTCTTACTACAACTGCACAGGGCATTAAATAGACCACATTCAGAGGACTTGCACCATTTTGGCCTCCTTATTTATAGACATACTTGCATCAGTTCAAGGAAGGTTCACTTGGTTGATTTCAATATCTCATAAGGAGCACTTTACACTTGAATCCAAATCCAACTGAACCTCCCACATATAGAAGCTGTTTGAAATCTATTAAAACGTATATGTTTTAGTTGTTAGTTTATATATAACACTGAAATACTTCTTTTTTTTCTCTAGGATGCTGGTCTAACCTCCACCTCACAGTGGACCCACCTGTTGTGTCAGTTGGAGATAAAGTCACATTAACATGCACCTATTGTGGATCGAAAGTGCTGACGCCCCAAATAAAATGGCAGTATGATGGATTGTCTATATCGGATACTGGGGTTGTGAGCATCACCAATAATGGACAGTCTCTCGTTATTTCACGTGTGGATCAGGAGCACCTAAAGAAATATGGATGCAGTCTGGCCAAAAAAGAATCTATAGTTTCTGAAATATGCCTGGATATAGGTACCAAAAAATTTCCTTTCATTCAAGTTAGGGTACCCAAGAACTTACACAATATTAATCTGTTTTAGGCTCGGAAGCACTAGAACAGGGGTGGGCAAACTACGGCCCAAAAGTCATTAAAAAAAAAATTTTAAAATTTTAAATTAAAAAAAAATTAAGGTTAATGGGGGGGGGGCTGTTGGGTTACTTACTGGTATAGGGTGGATACGTTGACTTGAGTAGGGTGATCATTGCTCGGCACAACATCGAGGGCCGAAGGGCCTGTTCTGTGCTGTACTGTTCTATATTCTATGTTCTATATGAGGCGCCCAGAATCATAACCGGGTGAAGTAATTATTTTACTTAATATACTATGCGGCCCTTTAAAATTGTGAATTTCTGAATGTGGCCCTTGCACGGAAAAGTTTGCCCACCCCTGCACTAGAAGATGTGGCCACCCGTTCCGCTACTGAATCCCCACTGCAGAAGGAATGGTTGTGAACCCAATGAAAAGAGGGCTATTGGTCTCCCCATGCCACATTAAACTTCCACAGGGATCATGTGTTAGCTGAGCCCAGCATCCAATGAATCTCCTGACCCAACCTCTCCCATATTTAACTCAAGCCTCGTGTCAAGATATCGTTTCAGTTCTGTTGCAGTTAAAAATGCCGAACCATGTTGATTTCTATGTATGCATCCACAAATACAATCTGTAACATAACACAACCTGTTTTGTACCAGTGAATTATTTGTACAGTTTACTTAAAACAGGAAGTTTTGACATGTTGCAGTAGACCTTCACTCTGTGGTCATGTCAAATGGGTGATAGTTCACAACCTTGGTTAAAACTCTCTTAATTGAAGTCAATTGAAATGAGGGAAACTGTAAAAGCCATTGCTGATTCGCTATCACCCCTTTCATGCTTTGCCCAAACTCAAAATCTATCCCATTTTCTTTACTTTTGCTCCAAATTATTTTCCGTTGATACTTCCTCACTCCCACTAGATCTGAAACTGCCCCCACCCTCTTGTGAGTTCCACACTGTCAGCTGGGTTCAACGTTGAACGGTTATCAAAGAGAGTACTGATTGAGGCCAATTGTAGTTCCTCTAATCTAATTTCTAATCGGGTTCAGTTAATTCAGCAGATGGGAGAACAAATCTGGGACTTCGATGGTTATAACAACAATTGATATTTCTACAGCACCTTTAGCATATACTAAAAAACGCAAGCTGCTTTGGCTAGTTGGTCCTTTTAATGAAACAGACAATCAGAGAGATGTTACTGGATTAGGAAGGCTAATTCACTGGGGACAATGGAACTTAAACTCAGTTGATAATTCTGGAATTGTAAAGTGAGTCTCAGTAAAGGTGACCTCAAAATTATCAACGATTGCAGCAAATAAACCCATCAGGTTCACTAATGTTCCTTAGGGGTCTGGACGACATGCAACTCTGGACCCAATATGTTTTTTATTATTCGTCGCTGGCTGGGCCAGCATCTATTGCCCACCCCCGAGGGCATTTAAGAGTCAACTACATTGCTGTGGATCTGGAGTCACATGTAGACCAGACTAGGTAAGGATGACTTTAAAAGACTTAGTGAACCAGATGGGTTTTTATGACAATCAACGATAATTTCATGGTCATCTCTAGACTTTTAATTCCAGATTTTTTTATTGAATTCAAATTTCACCATCTGCCATGGCGGGAATTGAACCCTGGTCCCCAGAGAATGAGTCGAGGTTTCTGGATTACTAGTCCAGCGACAATACCACTACGCCGCTGTCTCCCCAAATTGACTCTTAAATCTGAAATGGTCAAGCAAGCCATTCAGTTCAAGGGCAATTAGGGATGGGCAATAAGCCAGTGACGTCCACCACCCATGAAAGAATAAAGAAAGAAATTGTTGAACTCAAATCAAAGGCATAGCTCTAAGGTTCCATGTCCAATGCTCCATCAGAGCTACAACAGTGCCCTTTTACATTTTTGTAATTACAGATATTCCTTCAGCAGCACCTTGACCTAATGTATTCTGGACCTTGCGGTGAAACGATTGGCAATATTGCCACTAGGATTTCATTAATGGTTAAAAGTGGGGTGTGAGAAGTTTTTGAATCAAATCTAGTTCAAGTCTGGAGAGAAAGGAACTCAGCATGAATATTAATGTTGTGCACACACTTTTGGGTTATACATATTGAGAAGCATATGATCACTGGTGGTCTAGCAATGTGAACAATTTAATGTGTTTATACTAAATTATAATTTTAAAAAATAACTTTAGTGTACTCAATTCATTTTTTCCAATTAAGGGTCAATTTAGCTTGGCCAATCCACCTACTCTGCACATTTTTGGGTTGTGGGGACGAAACCCACGCAAACAAGGGGAGAATGTGCAAACTCCACACGGCAGTGACCCAGAGCCGGGATTGAACCTGGGACCTTGGCGCTGTGAGACAGCAGTGCTAACCACTGTGCCGCCCATGCTAAATTGTCATTTTTCCTGTCAACCCACACCAGTGCATTCGGCATGCCAAGTGACAGCACAGTTTTGTTTAGCTCTTGTTCGAATAAAAACTAACGTTTACTTCATTGTTGCAGATCTTGATTTTCTCGATACAACAATGTTTGCTGGAGATTACGATTACCCAGTGAGTACAGCAGTTCCTGTTATTACTTCTGAAGCGACAACTCGGCTGACCACCCAAGAAACCACCACACAGGTGCAAACAACAGCTGTGGCCACAAATACCTCACAGGTGCTGTGGAACAATTCAGAATGGATGCAGGACACCTCCCCTGAGACTGCAAGTTTGAGAACTGAAAGTTACCCCACCACAACACGATCTACAGTAAAAACAGAAGAGACTACTGATCCATGGAATGAGGATGTGAATCAAGATCAGCTGGGGTTAGGTGGAAGAGACTGTCCTGTTGTAGTAGCAAATGGTGGTACAGATCACCTTCCCATATATATGTGCATCATCCTTGGTGGCATTCTGCTACTTCTAATCATCATATTCCTCATCAAGCGATTCAAAGGATACCGCAAATGTAAATATTTTCTTTTTAAAATGAAAGATATAGTTTTCTTCTTTGATTTAGTGTAAATGTACTTGTTGGACGTCACTGAGGTAGATGCAAGGTGATCCTGCTTTTTGCATGGCAATGGGGAATTGTGACTGATATCAGGGGGTAGTGGGGTAGGTGAAATCAGTCATGATTCACACTCCGAAACCATGAGCCTGCACCTTCACAAGAACCCTTTTAAAAAAAAAAATTTAGAGTACCCAATTCATTTTTCCAATTAAGGGGCAATTTAACGTGGCCAATCCACCCAGCCTGCACATCTTTGGGTTGTGGGGGCAAAGCCCACGCAGACACAGGGAGAATGTGCAAACTCCACACGGACAGTGACTCAGAGCCAGGATCGAACCTGGGACCTCGGCGCCGTGAGGCAGCAGGGCTAACCCACTGCGCCACCGTGCTGCCCTTTCACAAGAACACTTCATGAGTGGAGTGTCAGAGGGATCAGTGCTGGGGCGTCAAGTACTTACAATCCATATTAATGATTGGTTGAAGGGACTGGCTGCAATGTGATGAAATTTGCTCTGATACAATGACAGGTGGGACAGAGAGTTGTGAGGAGGATACAGAGTCTGCAAAGGGATACAGATAGGTGAAATGAGTAAGCAGATAAATTGTAGATGGTGTCTAATGTGGGAAAATGTGAGGTTGTCGATTTTGGTGGGAAGAATAGTAGAATAGAGCATTATTGAAATGACGTAGTTTACAAAAGAAATTGTGAACTTATGCCATTTTGCTGCTTTTAAAAATTACGTTTTGACTGTCAACATGGCGACATGAAATACTAATTGTAAATTAGAACAACCTACTTTCCGCATTAAATCTGTTGAAAGAATAAAACACTGACAAACACAAAATATAACCATAAATAGAGGATCACAAATGCATTTAAGATGTTTGTTTCTTGTTCTTATTTTGACAGGTGGAACCCACGATGTGGAACAAAAGGCAAGGTATAAACCAATGTAAATTTCTCACATATACAGATTGTATCACATCATCTTTGTTCTCACATAAGACCATAAAAAAGGAGCAGAATTAGGCCATTTGGCCCATTGAGCCCACTCCACCATTCAATCATAGAACAAAGAAAATTACAGCACAGGAACAGGCCCTTCGGCCCTCCAACCGGTGTCAATCCAGATCCTTTATCTAAACCTGTTGCCTATTTTCCAAGGTCTACTTCTCTCTGTTCTCTGCCCGTTCATATATCTGTCCAGATGCATCTTAAATGATGCTATCGTGCCCGCCTCTACCACCTCCGCTGGCAAAGCATTCCAGGCACCCACCACCCTCTGCGTAAAAAACTTTCCACGCACATCTCCCTTAATCTTCAATCATGGCTGATATGTTCCTCATTCCCAATCTCCTGCCTTCTCCCCATATTCCCTGATCCCCTTGTTAATCAAGAAGACTAGATTTGTGCTTTAGGTGCTGTTACCTACAAACCAAGCTACATGCCAAGAGCTGGAAGGTGGAATTAGACAGAATAGTTCTTTCTTAGAACATAAGAACATAAGGGGTGGGATTCTCCATCCTGCCAGATAATTTTCTGACCTGGCACCCTCGCTGGCAGCGGGATCCTCCGTCCAATGGGCTTCCCATTGTGGCCACCCCCATGTGGTCGGGAATTCCTCAGTGGAGAGTCTGTTGCCGGTGAAGCAGAGGGTTCCGCCAATGGAGAATCCCGCCCAAGAACTAGGAGCAGGAATGGCAATTTAGCCTCTTGACCTTATTCCATCGTTCAATACAATCATGGACAATCTCATCATGGCCTCAATTCCACCATCCTGCCCATTCCCCGTAACCCTTCAACCCTTTGCTAATGAAAAATCTGTCTAACTCCTCCTTAAATTTGCTCACTGTCCCAGCATCCACTGCACTCTGGGGCAGCGACTTCCACAGATTCACAACCCTTTGGGAGAAGTAGTTTCTCCTCATCTTTTTAAAAACTTTGCTATCCTGAGACTATGACCTCTCGTTCTAGAATGCCCCATAAGAGGAAGGATCCGCACCAAGTCTACCTTTTATCATCTTATAAAGCTCAATTTGATCTCCCCTCATTCCTCTAAACTCTAGAGCAGGGGTGTCAAACTCAAATACACCGTGGGCCAAAATTAAAAAATCGGGACAAGTCGAGGGCCGGACTGGTTCAATGTTTTTTTGCAAAACTTATTGAAATGAACTTATTGAACCTGGAACTAATAAAGCTTAGGTTATTGCCTATAAAAACAACATTAAATATTAAATAAATAAAAAAATTAGTTGCATTTATTTCTTATTGCTTTATCTGGAGCTTTTCCAGAGTAATTTCTAATGAAAACATTTTTACACAGGCCAACACTTTGTGATTCACACTATACCTGAATAAACGCGGCATCAGCCATATCATACGCCATAGGCGCTTCAATTGCTGGGGCCAGCTTTAATAGTAATTAGATATTATTAGGGCAGCACGGTGGCTTAGTGGTTAGCACAACCGCCTCACGGCGCTGAGGTCCCAGGTTCGATCCCGGCTCTGGGTCATTGTCTGTGTGGAGTTTGCACGTTCTCCCCGTGTCTGCGTGGGTTTCGCCCCCACAACCCAAAAATGTGCAGAGTAGGTGGATTGGCCACACTAAATTGCTGCTTAATTGGAAAAAATAATTGGCTAATCTAAATTTAAAAACAAAAGTAATTAGATATTATCTCGCGGGCCAAAGATAATTCCACTGCGGGCCGGATTTGGCCCGCGGGCCTTGAGTTTGACATATATGCTCTAGAGGGTATAGGCCAAAACTGCTCATTCTCTCTTCATAACCCAAACCCCTCATCTCTGGAATCAACCTAGTGAACCTCCTCTGAACTGTCTCCAATGCCACTACATCTTTCCTCAAATAAGGGGAACAAAACTGGGGGAACAAAACTGTGCACAGTATTCTAGATGTGGTCTTCCAATGTCTTGTACAGTTGCAACAGCACTTCCTTACCTTTATACTCTGTTCCTTTAGCTATGAATGCCAACATTCTATTCGCTTTTTAAATTACCTGCTGTACATGCATGCTGATTTTCTGTGACTCAGGCACGAGGACGCCCAGATCCCTCTACATCGGAGTTGCCCGCAGTCTCTCCCCATTTAGATAACAGGTTGCCTTTTGATTTTTCTGACCAAAATGAATGACCTTACACTTATCCACTTTAAACTTCATCTGTCACATTTTGGCCCACTCACCTTTTAAAAAAAATCAATTTAGCGTATCCAATTATTTTTTTCCAATTAAGGGGCAATTCAACGTGGCCAATCCACCTAACCTGCACATCTTTGGGTTGTGGGGGTGAAACCCACGCAGGCACGGGGAGAATGTGCAAACTCCACACGGACAGTGACCCAGGGCCGGGATTCAAACCCGGGTCCTCAGCGGCGTAGGCAGCAATGCTAACCACTGTGTCACTGTGCTGCCCTGGCCCACTCACCTAACCCATCTATATCCATTTCTAAGCTTCTTATTCGCTCATTGCAACTTACCATCCCACCCATTTTAGTGGCATCTACAAATCCGCTGATAGAACCTTCTATTCCTGTATCCAAGTTGTTTATATAGATTTGCCAAACACTGTGGCACCCCATTAGTTACATCTTGCCACCCAGAAAATGACCTATCTTTCTTGACTCTGCCTTCTGTCCATCAGCCAGTCTTCTATCCAAGTTAATAAATTGCCCCTAATCCCATGTAAACTTTACCTTGTGTATTAACCTTCTGTGCGGCACCTTGTCAAAACACATTCCGGAAGTCCAGATATACTACAGCTACAGGATCCCCATTATCCACTTGGATTATTGCATCTTCAAAGAACTCTAGCAAATTTGTCAAACATCATTTACCCTTCATAAAACTATGCTGATTCTGATGGATTGCATTTTGACTTTCCAAATGTCCTGATATACTTCCTTAATAATCAATTCTAACAATTTTCCAACAACAGATGTTGAACTAACTGGTCTGTAATTTCCTACATTCTGCCTCCCTCCCTTTTTGAATAAGGGCATTACATTATCATTTTTCCAATCCACTGGAACCTTTCCTGTGTCCAGGGAATTTTGGAATATTATATCCAATGGATTCACTATCTCTGCTGCCATTTCTTTAACACCTGAGGATGTAAGCCATCAGACCCTGGGGACTTGTCTGCTTTCAATTGCAATAGTTTAAAAAAAATATTAATTTAGAGTACCCAATTATATTTTTCCAATTAAGGGGCAATTTAGCGTGGCCAATCCACCTACCCTGCACATCTTTTGGATTGTGGGGGTGAAACCCACGCAGACACAGGGAGAATGTGCAAACTCCTCACGGACAGTGACCCAGAGCTGGGATTCAAACCCGGGTCCTCAGCGCCGTAGGCAGCAATGCTAACCACTGTGCCACCGTGCTGCCCTTACAATCGCAATAGTTTGATGAGTGCTGTTTCCCTATTGATGGTGATTGTTCTAAGGTCCACCCTTTCTATTAACACTGAATTACTCGTTCCTATTGGGATGCTATTAGTATCCTCTATCGTGAAAACTGAGGCAAAATATTGATTTAGCATCTCCACCATTTATCTGCCACTATTAACTCCCCAGTTTCATCTTGCAAGGGACCGACTTCACTTCAGTGACTCTCTTCCCCTTTGTGTACTTACAGAAGCTTTTGCTATCATTTTTGATATTTTACGCTAACTTTCTTTTGCAATTTACCTTAGCTCTTTTTATTACTTTTTTAGTAACCCTTTGTTTATGTATGAAAGTTTCTCAATCTTCCAGCTTACCACTGGCCTTTGCAACATGGTATAGCTTAATTTTTGTCTATAAATTGTCCTTAACCTCCTTGTTCAGCCATGGATGTTTTTTTACCCCTCCTGCCATCTCTCTTCCTCTCTTTTATTTTAGTTGTGAGGAATTGAGTATCTCCTTAAACAACTGCCACTGCTCATCAGCCCTCCTCCCTTTTAGCCTTCCTGCCCATCCTACTTGGGCCAAATCTGTTCTCATGCCTATGTATTTACCTTTGTTTAATTCCAGATCTTTAGTGTGGGATTCCACTTTCTTGCCCCCAAACTGAATTTTGAATTCTATCGTACTATGGTCACTATTCTATTGAGGATCCTTAACTATGAGGCCATCATTAATCCCTCCTCTTTGCACAAAACCAAATCCAGAGTAGCTCGTTCTCTGGTTGGTTCCATAACATATTGTTCCAAGAAACGATCTCTAATACATTCAATGAACTCTCCCTCGAGGCTACCCTTGAATTTGATTAATCCAGTCTATGTACATATTAAAATCACCCATGATTACTGCCATATTTTTCTTATAAGCCCCCAGTATTTCCTGGTTTATACTGTGCCCCACTGAGGAACTATTGTTTGGGAACCTACAGATTATCCACCAGGGACTTCTTCCCTTTGCTATTTCTTATTGCTACCCAGATTGATTTCACATCTGGCTTGGGTCACAGTCTGTGCGGAGCCTGCATGTTCTCCCAGTGTCTGCGTGGGTTTCCTCCCACAAGTCCCAAAAGACGTGCTTGTTAGGTGAATTGGACATTCCAAAATCTCCCTAGTGTACCTGAATAGTAGCGACTAGGGGATTTTCACAGTAACTTCATTAATGTAAGCCTACTTATGACAATAATAAAGATTATTATTATTATTATGGGTCCAACGTATGAGGTATGATTTTCCAATAATGGGGCTATGTCCCCTCGCCCACGATAAAACACGCACGAATCACTCTGGGTTTACCTGAAGAAAGTCCAGGGTGATTCTCCAATTTGCAGGGGGCTAGAAGGGCTCTGGAGTATTCCTCGCAGCTCTGCCAATACTGGGTCCTACACTTCCAGTCGGGGGTCCGTGCATGTGCACGGCGGCGGCCTGCGTCGGCCGCCCCGTGCAACATGGCCGATCCACACTGCGGACCAGCACTGAAAACATAGGCCTCCCCCAGATCATGCACGCCCGCAGATCGGTGGCACCCGATTGGTAGCCTGGGCCGTCTTGGAGGCCCCCGCCGTGACCCCCCTTTCCCCACCAGGTCGGCCACGGAGTGAGACCGCAGCCGCCACGCTGAGTTCCCGACGGGTGGAACCAAGAGAGAACCACACTGTCAGGAACTCGGCTAACTGCACTCGGTGAATCGGTCTGGGGGCTTTTTTGAATTGGTGGCGATTCTCTGGGGACCGGAGGACCTGATCTTGGGTTTGTCGCCTATTCTCCGCCCCCACGCCGATCGCAATTTTGGCGCGGAGGCTTGGAGTATCCCACCCATGGAGTTTGGGACAGGGAATTAAACTTCTGAATATTTTGTTTCCTAATTTTTTTGTAATTGATGAGTCGTTTTGTTCAAGGAGCTGAGAGGCCAATACTGGAACTGGACCACTGTGAGTGGTGGCTGAGGTCTCTGACCACATGGGGCAGGCTTGTGTCAAGTATTTGCCCGTGCTGAAACTTGTGCCATCTGCTCCATGAGAAATAGGCGCTCTGTCACTGACCCCACAAACTCAGCGGTGGGGCCATGAAGAGGCATTATTTGAGTACGTATCAGGAATATCAGCTTGGATATCTATTACTGGCTAAATGCTAATGCATTCCTATGTATTTTTGTGGTGTTTAAATTTCTTCAGCATTTGGCAAAATTCTCATTTCCAAAAATTATGATTGCAGTGATCCAAACAACCGTGATTCCTTGGGTTCAGAGGGAATGCCATCTGGTAAGGACGAATAAAGCAGCTCTTTTGTTTCCCTCTTGAAGATGTCTTGCCTTTAGAACATCATTTTTGTTTTATTTCTTCCCTGGGTCTCCTTGCATGCTTTATCTCTGGCGAACCACATTGAGAAATTAGCGAGTCACGGGCGTGGACCAATGTTGCTTTCCAATCAGATCCTTGGAGGTCTCCGAGATCAATTCAACATGATTATGTGCAATTTTAAATATCAAGTAATAAGAGTAGACCAATTACCCGCTCTTGAGCCTGCACCTCCATTCAACATCATCATGGCTGAATTTTCTACCTCAATTCCACTTTTTTGCCTGCTCCTCATATCCCTTTATTCCCCAAGACAGGAAATCCATCTATCTCTGCCTTAAATATCCTCACCCACCAATCCCCAGGGGTGACAGTTCCAAAGATTCATAACTCTGAGTGCAGAACATTCATCTAGCCTCAGTTCTAATGATCAACCTCTCATCCTAAGTTACCTAGTTCCCAGCCAATAGAGACAAACTTTGTGTCCGCCCTCTGTCCAGCCTCTTCAGAATCTTGTATGTTTAGATGAGCTCATGTCTCATTTTGCTAAAGGACAGAGAATATAGGCCCAATTTAAGCAACCTCCCATCATCGGGTAGTTCTCTCGTCCTGTGACCAATCCAGTGAGCCTTCCTTGTTCTGCCTCGAAAGCATGTTTGGAGGCCAAAGCTGCACACAGTAGTTAGTCCAGGTGTAATCTCATCAGAACCCGATACAGGAGAGGCGGTGGCGTAGTGGTATTGTCACTAGACTGGCAATCCAGAGACCCAGGGTGATGCTCTGGGGTTCCCGGGTTCGAATCCCCCCATGGCAGATGGTGAAATTTGAATTCAATAAGTATCTGGAATTGAAAGTCCAATGATGACCATGAAACCATTGTCAATTGTTGTAAAAACCCATCTGGCTCACTAATGCCCTTTGGGGAAAGAAATCTGCCTTCCTTACCTGGTCTGGCCTACATATGACTCCAGACCCACACAGCAATACTGTTGACATCTGAAATGGCTCAGCAAGCTACTCAATTCAAGGGCAATTAGGGATGGGCAACAAATGCTGCCCCAGCCAGCGACACCCACATCCCAAGAATGAATTTAAATAAAACTGTAGCAAACTTTCCTTATTATTATACTTCAGTCCCCCTGTGTGTGCTGTACCTGCTAACTTTGTGATCCTTGTAAACATTTAGATGTTTTGTGCCTTTATAAAATATTCTACTTTACCATTTTAATTACACCCCCATCTGCCACCTTGTAGCCATTCATTTAATATGTCTAGGGGGGTGATTCTCCATCCACGTTACGTCCAGCGCAAATCCCACTATGTCGGGAGGATTGTGGGAGAGCCCCAAAATGGGACTTGCGTGGGTAAAATCAGTTTCCAATGCTGCCGGTCCACTCCAGCTAGTGAGCAGAATCCTGCTCGGGAAGGGCAAGAACCTGGGCCGGGATTGTCCCATACCCGGCGTAGCAGAGTGGCGCCAACCACTCCGGCGTCGGGCCTCACCAAAGGTGCGGAATTCTCCGCACCTTTAGGGGCTAGGCCCGCGCCAGAGTGTTTTCCGCCACGCCGACTGGCACAAAAAACGGCGCCAATGGCCTTTGGCGCTACGCCGCTGGCGTCGGGGCTGGCCAAAAGGCCTTCGCCGGTCCGCGCATGCGCCGGTGCAACAGCGGCCACTGATGTCACCACCGGCGCATGCACGGTAGGGGGGGTCTCTTCCGCCTCCGCCATGGTGGAGGCCGTGGCGGCGGCGGAGGAAAAAGAGTGTCCCCACGGCACTGGCCCGCTGGCCAATCGGTGGGCCCCAATCACGGGCCAGGCCACCGTGGGGGCACCCCCCGGGTCCGATTGCCCGCGCCCCCCCAGGACCCCGGGGGCCCGCTCGCCCCGCCAATCCCGCCGGCAAAGAGGTGGTTTAAACTACGTCGGCGGGATTGGCCTGTCAGTGGCGGGATTTCGGCCCATCGCGCACCGGAGAAATGGCGCGGGGGGCACGACGATCGGCGGGGTGTGATTCCCGCTCCCGCCGATTCCCGGGTGGTGGAGAATTCCGGCCACGGCGGGGATGGGATTTACGCTGGCCCCGAGCGATTCCACGACCCTGCGGGGGGTCAGAGAATTCCGCTCCTGATCACAACTCAATTGCATTCATTTTAATTTCATTAGTGATTAAATTTAAATGCATTGACCTCCTGGAATTCACCCACCCCCTCCCCTCCCAGTGGCAAGTCACCCAGGCGCAAATCATTATTGGTCCCTAAAAGCAAGCACCAGGTGCAACAGACACTGAAGTGAAGCAAGGGGTGAGTATTCTCTTTACACACGTTCAGGGTGATTAGGGGTTGTCCTTCAGGAGAGGTGGGAGCGAGGGCTGGGCTTGGATGGGCTCAGGTTAGGGATCTTTCCCGGGATGGGGTCATGTGGCATGTCTTCCCTCTGTAGCCTTGAAAACCTTTGGACTCTCTTTTAGCATGTCAGTTTCAATGTTGTGACAGTGAAGGTAAAAGTCTAGCCTTTGCATCCTTGAAAACGCTTCAATCCTCTTTCAGTATGTCAGGTTCAAAGATGTCAAATGAAGGTACAAATCTTCCCTCCATAGCCTTCAAACCTTTTATGCTTCTTCAATTATCTGTCAGAAAAATATATGGCTCTGTCAAAGGAGAGATTAGATTTATTTGTTTTTATAGCTCTTTGTGGTCCATTAACTCTGAAGTGCTTCCTCTTTTGAGCAGGTGTTGTTTTTAACCGAAGTTTTTTCATAGAGGTCTTTGATTTGTTCTGCAGTGCTTTCTGGAAAGAGCAGATGTTGTTTCTAACTGCAGTTTTTTTCTGCTAGAGGTTCCTCTGTTCCGAAGTCCTTCCTCGAAAGGCCAGATGCTCTGTCTGACAGTTTTTATTCTTACTGGTGTTTCCTCTGTTCTGAAGTCCTTCTTAGAAAGACCAGGTGCAGGTGCTCTGTCTGAGTGCTGTCCCCGGCACCCTGCCAACCTGGCAGTGCCAAGTTGCCACTACCAGGGTGCCGTGGGACAGTGCCAATTCGGTACTGCCAAGATAAAGCCTGAAGGGGGGCCCTTGACGAACCCATAGCAGGGTGTCGCTCACTTGGAGGAGGGGGTCCCTTGCCAGAGATTGGGGGAGGAGCCTTACCAGCAATTGGGGGGGGGGCCTTGCCACTGATTGTGGGGGTGGGGCCTTGGCAGCGATTGGGTTATTCTGAGATCAGCGCATCCTTTAAAAATGGCGCTGTGATCTCTGAGGATCAATGCTTGCCAACTTCTTCGGCCCCACAGTGTGAATCGCTCCAGTTCCAAACAAATGTCTAAACGTGGGTGGATTGTGATCTGGATTCCTCCGATCCACCTGGCTGGAATCACACCTCGTTTCCCGCTGGAGACCACACTTTGAAGTTTTTGGGAGAATTCCGCCTTATATCTCTACGCATCCCTTGGGCGCGATTCTCCGCTGCCCACGACGGGTCGGAGAATAGTGGGAGGGCGTCCCCGACATTTTTCACGCCCTCCCGCTATTCTCCCCCCCACGGCCACCCCACGACACGAATCGCTGATCGCCGTTTTTTACGGTGAACAGCGATTCTCCCCAGGCCGATGGGCCGAGTTCCCAGGCCTTTACGGCAGCAAACACACCTGCTTGCTGCCGTTGTAAAAACGGCCACAACATGCCCGTTCTGGGCATCCAGGGCCCCGATTGGCACGGCAGTACCACGGCCGCCCCACAGGATCAGTCCGCGGGGCGGCCGAGGGAGATGACGGCCCCGCGCATGCTCAGGTTGGAGCCGTCCAATCCGCGCATGCGCGGCTGACGTCATCGTGCGCGTCAGCCAGCATGACGCTTGGAGCGTGGACTTAGCGACGGTCGCTAAGCCCGTGATGCCGTGCTTCACGGGGCCCCGCTGCTAGCCCCGCCCGGGGGGGAGAATTGAGTCCCGGGAGGGGGCGCGGAGGCTGCCGTGAAACACGGCCATTTTCACGGCAGCCTTTACGACTCGCCGCATTTGCGGAGAATCGCGCCCCTAGTGTCTTCACAGCTTACATTTCCACCTGAAGAAATCTTATGGACTAGAAACGTTGGGCTGAATTTTATGGTCCTGTCATGGAGTGGGGTGGGGCTGGACAATGCGGCGAGCCATTCAAACGTCCATTGACTTTGACAGGAGTGGAAAATCCCATCAACAGAAAATTCCACCCGTTAACCCTATTTCTTTCCACAAATGCTGCCAGGCCTGCTGGGTTTTTTCAGCATTTTCAATTTTTACCACATTTCCAACTAGCTTTGCACCATTAGAAAACTTGGATTCTTAACTCTGTTTCTACACCTAACTCATTGATATGAATTGTAAACAGCATTGAACTTTCTTGCAATCCACTAGTTCCAGCCTGAAAATACCGTTTATCCTTATACTCTGGTCCCTGTCTGTTAACCAACCTTCCAGCCATGCTAAAAATACCTCCAACTCCAAGCACATTTATCTTTCTTGTCAACCTTTTCTATGGCAGCTTATCAAATGTATTTTGGAAATGCAGGGGCGGGAGTCGGAGAATCGCCGGGGGCCGGCGTGAATCCCGCCCCCGCCACCAGAGATTCAGCGGGGGTGGGAATCGCGCCGCACCTGTCGGCGCCCCCCCCCCCCCCACCCCCCGGCGAGTCTCCGGCCCACAATGGGCCGAAGTCCTGCCGCTGTCCCGCCGGCGTGAATCAAACCACCTACCTTACTGGCGGGACCTGGCGGCGCGAGCGGGCTCCAGGCTCCTGGGGGGGGGGGGGGGGTGCCGCGGGGCGATCTGGCCCCAGGGGGTGCCCCACGGTGGCCTGGACCGCGAACGGGGCCCACTGATCGGCAGACGGGCCTGTACCATGGGGGCACTCTTTTCCTTCCGTGTTCGCCATAGTCTTCATGATGGCGGACGCGGAAGTGAACTCTTCCCCTGCACATGCGCGGGGATGACGTCAGCAGCCGCTCACGCTCCGGCGCATGCGCGGACTTCCGCCGGCCGGTGAAGTCCCTTCGGTCCCGGCTTGCGTGGTGCCAAAGGCCGTTCCTGCCGGCCGGCGGGGCGCCAACCACTCCGGCGCGGGCCTAGCCCCTCAAGGTTAGGGCTTGGCCCCTAAAGGTGCGGAGAAATCCGCACTTTTGGGGTGGCCTGACGCCGGAGTGGTTCACGCCACTCCATCCCACCGGGACCCCCGCCCCACCAGGTAGGGGCGAATCCCGCCCCAGATATGTTACATTTATTATCTCCCCTTTATCTAGTTTACTAGTTGCATCCTCAAAAAACTTTATTAACTGATCAAACATGATTTTCCTTTTGGAAATCCATGTTGACTGTCTGATTTTCCAAGTGCATAAATATGATTTCCTTGATAATAGATTGAAGCATTTTCCCTGATAACTGGCCTCTTCCTCTCTTTGCTCTCTTCCTCCTTCCATGAATAGTGCATTACATTTGCTAATTTATAATCCACTGGGACCATTCAATAAGATCATGGCTGACCTTTGCCATACGTTTGCCAATTTTATTTGCCGAGTCTTTTCTTTCGTTCACGAAATTTGAGCATCGACAACAATACCAACATTACTCATACTGAATTACCTTTGTGAAAGAAGTGGTGAGCTGCCTTCTTGAACCACTGCAGGTACACCCACAAGTAATGTTAGGAAGAGAGTTCCAAGGTTTTAATCTGGCAACAGTGAAGGAACAACAATATAGGGAAGGTCTTTCTGCCATGTTACTCCTGAAAGGCAGTGCAATGCAACCAGTAGATGCTAGGAGATCTCTCTTCCAGGATCTACGCAGCTCCCCATGTCTTGCGGGATCTAACGCGATCTTGTGGGACGTCGTGATGTGAATCCCACCCATTTTGGGCAGGATCACTTTTTAGCAAATCTGCGTGTTACAGTGAGATAGTCTCACTCTAATATGCATTTGCATGATCTTTTTAATAAATATTTTTATTGAACATATTTTGAATATATAAACACAAAATACAAAAAAAACAACCTCCCCAATCCCTCCCCTGCAAGATTTTGACAGTGACCAGTTCCTTGAAATACATGACAAATGACTGCCATCTTGTGCAAAACCTCCCAATCAAACCCCTCAACATGGAATTAATTTTCTCAAGGTACAAAAACTCCATGAGATCCCCAAGCTGGGAGGAGACACAGACTGCCATTCCAACAGAACCCGCCTGCAAAAAATCAGTGAGGCGGAGGTCAAGACATTTGCCCCTGCATCTGCCTGCAACTCTGGCAGGAGCGATACCCCGCAAATGGCTTCTGGGAGACCGGGCTCCAATTGCCTCTGTAAAATCGGTGACATGGTGCTGAAGAAGGAACCCCAAAGGTTCGCCAGCTTAGGACATATCTGGAATATATACACGATTCACTGAGCCTCGCCCACACCACACCTCCTCCCCCTCAAACACTCAACTCATCCAAGCCCTTGTTAAATGTGCCCGATACACCACCTTTAATTGTATGAGCCTGAACCTTGCACACGATGAGGTGGCATTCACCCTCCGCAGGACTTAACATTACACTCCCCTCCTCCACTTCCCTCCCTGGTTCTTCCTCCCACTTGGCACTCCCATGATCTACCCAAGGCGTGGGATCTAACCCCCTCACCTTGGCGATCTCAGGTAAACGGTGTTCAGTGCTGGTCTCCACAAACAGGGACCAGGTGGAATGGCACTCCTGGGGAGGGTCTCCCAGGGGATTGGAGAACCCAGATGCTTTCCCACTTGACGGGTGGCACTTTTGCACTGTTGGTGCCAGCCTGGCACCCTGGCACTGCCAGTCTGGCACCTTGGCAGTGCCACCTGGTTGCCAGCTTGACACTGCCAAGTGCGGCCTCGGCGGCATGTTCCCCGTTGAGGCCTCCAATCTATCTGAATGGCCGTTCGATAGTGTGGTGTTTCTCGGTGCTCCGAGCGCTGCAAAATACCCGGCTAATCGCACGCTACAGGACTCTTCCCATTCGGGTAGATCGCGTCCATAGTTTCAAGTCAGGATGCTGTGTAAGTGTGGAAGACAATCTGCCAATGCCGGTGTTCCCATGTGTTTGGTGTCCTTGTTCCACTAGGTGTTAGACCTCGCTGGTTTAGAATGTGCTTCTGAAGGAGGGTTGGTGGGTTGCTGCAATCCATCTTGTAAATGGTGAACAGACTTTGGGGAGTCAGGGTCTCGAGACTCTGACTTTCTCTTGTAGATATTTAAATGGTTGTTCCAGTTAAGTTTCTATTCAACAGGAATATTCTCCCGTTTGGAGAGGTCATTGCCTGGCACTTGTGGCAATGATGTTACCGACCACTTATCGCACCGAGCCTGAATATTGTCTAGGTCTTGGTCCAGACAGACATAGACTGTTTCAGTATCTGAGGAATTGGAAATGGTACTGACCACTCAACAATCTTCAGCGAACATCTCCACTTCTGATCTTATGCTAGCAGTAGCTGAAGATGTTTGGGCCTAGGGCACTACGATGAGGAATTCCTGCAGTGATGTGGATTATGAAGATTAATGTTTCCCACAATTCTAATGTTGCCTTTGTTATAAGCTCCAATCACCTCTTGCTCACTGTTCTGTCCAACATTTCTTTCTCCAAGAGAAAATATTTATCCTCCAATATCCCCAATTGTTACGATGGAAATTAGTTCAGAAGATTGGTGTAAAAAATACATAAGCCCTCTCTATGCTGCATCCAGACATGTTGTACTATACTCCCATACACATCTCAGTATCTGTATATTAAATTGTCCTGTCATTAATTTATGCTATGCTTTTAACAAGTTGCACCTTCCTTCACTTTTTTTTAAGAAACCCAAGCTGAGTGCCTGGTGCAGATAGGGAATGAAGATGATAGTACTGGGGCGACTGTGGATGGTATTGGTGGTAAGTAAATTATTTGCACGAAAATTAACAGTGTCGTTTACTGACCAAATTCTTTTGTGAGGTACTCCGTTGTATTTTCAAGTTCACATCTCCCTTTTTATTTGGTCTCCCTACGTCATCCTAATTATAAGGGTGGGAAGACACTTGCTGTCCTACATTAATGTCCTCTTGTCAGGATGTGGAAGACAGTTGACGAGGTGGCTGTCTCTTTCTGAGTATTTCTCAGGGTGGAGTCTCAAAATGATGTAAAACAGATTGATTCTACAAATGTGCTGCGTTAGTTTTATGAGCTGATGGTCCACTACTAAAATTGATTTTAGTTCTCGAGCTCTGGAATGTGGAAAATCAATTATATCAATCAAGACACTATTCACAAAAGTCACACAATACTCTCATCCTTGCTTAGAATATTGGGTGAGGATTAGAAATGTGATATTCTCTCACAGTCAAACAACCTACTGTGTTCGTGGTCTCAGCTTATACATGACAAATGACACTTGTGTCTGGAGAACCATACCCTAATTAAAAGAGAGGAAGACATTAAAGCAAAGTAACTAAACAGAATAGCTGTCTCAACTGTTGGTTAGATATGACTGAGGAATCCATGTATGAAGAATTGAAAATAAAACAAGTTGCTCTTGGTTATCAGTTTGCCATAGCATCAGAATTTCTTGATTTATTGATGTGTAGGCAACAAAAGAGTGGGCACTTAACATCACACCCCTTTACGTGCTTAGCATTTTTAGTCATCCCATAGTGGAATTATTTCAAGTACTACATCTGAATCTTCATCATTCCTCTCAATGTTTTATTTTCAATTCTTCATACATGGCTCCTCAGTCATATTGAGACATCTATTATGTTCAGTTACTCGACTCAGTCATCATGTCACAATTTCCCAATGATCTCAATCTCTTCCATTCTTTTCACCCATGCTGACGTCTCGCACAAAGAACCCTGACCCTTCAACTCTGGTTTGAAAACTTTTCAACAATTAACAATGGTTACATTAAGTAAGAGCTTACAAAGTTGACACTGTGTCGCAAGTCGGTTTTGTTTTAAGAACTGCCGTCAAAACACAATTATGTTGCATGTTGCTTCTTGTTTCTCCAAAAGAAATGCAAGAACCCAAGGATGAAGATGAGGATACAGCCGAATCAGAGGTCAGACACTTTTGACAGAATATGTAGTAAACCTGGGCACCTTTACAATGAATAACTTCCTCATCATCGTGTAACTTGGTCACCCCCAAGGCAGGCCAATATAATTTATATCAAAATGCTCAAAATCAAGTCTGTAGGATTTGTTGTGAGGCTGGTCTGCCAGTAATTTCATTCACTATGAATGTAAGTAAATCTCTTGTATGAAGATATGAGGTGTTGCAGCATTCACCATCACACAATTGGAAGTGTATGGAATCCATGGTAGAAAATAATAAATGTACCATTTTTTTCAGGCGGAAGGGAGAGAGAAACCAGGGGAGCGATTCAGTGGACTGAGGTTAAAGTCTGCTGAATGGCACATTTAGTGGGATGTTTCTTGGTGGCTGCAGCACCAAGAAAGATTCGGCTAAGCAATGGCACTTTGCCACTATTTGTGGCCTGGGGGAGCTTCTACTCACCGAGGCCGCTCTTCGAGGGATTTCCTGAAAAGGTTTCCAGCAGGTGAGGGTGCCATTTTGTCCGGCAGCCTCGATCTCCACCCCAACCCAGTTTCAGGCCCCCACACCTGCTTTTTTGACCCCCCATCCCCCAACTTTGGGCAGGCCCATCACCCTCCCGGGCCTGACACCTGGAAGTGCCACCTGGGTACCCTGCTAATTTCACCCTGGCAGAGTGGCACTGATGGTGCTGTGGCAGCACTTTCAGGATGCCAGGGCCAGGGTGATCATGTGTCAGGGAATGCCAGGGTGCCACCATGTCCTATCCCCGACCATCTGGGGTTCTCCAATGGCCTGTGAGCTACCTCGATGTGCCGTTATGCTTGGTCCACGTTTATGTCGACCAGTACTAAACGGTGCCCTGGCGAGGTCTCCCAGACATTGCCAATGAGTCTTGGACGCCCGGTGAATCCAGCATCTGAGTATTTAAATGAACCATTAAGGTAATTTAAATATTCGGATCTAGATCTCGCCAGTGAGGGTGAGATACAGATCGCGGTGGGCAAAGCGAGTTGAGTGACTCGTGATCGGCCTGGTGCCTAGCTCGATTTGAGGCTCACGCGCGATTCACCCATTGCGTCCGGGCCCATGCCATGTGCAACAGAGTCGCTGAATCATGCTCCAGGAAACTACTGGCTAGTTTAACGTCAGTTATAATGGGGATTTTAGTGGATTCTATCATCAAGAATAGAGTGACTGAGTGTTTGAACCAATATGATTTATCAATTTTCCCAAGGCAGGAGAGCCTAAAACTAGAGGGCATAGGTTTAAGGTGAGAGATACGATAGGGTCCAGAAGGGCAATTTTTTCACACAGAGGGTGGTAAGTTCTGGAACGAGCAGCCAGAGGCAGTAGTAGAGGCAGATACAACTTTGTCTTTCAAAAAGCATTTAGACAGTTAGTTATATGGGAAAGGTGGGTATAGAGGGATATGGGTCAAATGTGGGCAATTGGGACTCGCTTAGTGGTAAAAACTGGGCGGTACAGACAAGTTGGGCCGAAGGGCCTGTTTTCATGCTGTAGACCTCTATGACTCTAATTGTCGGTACAAATTTGTAAAGGATTGGTCATGGCAAACTTTGGCCGTGGTTTTTTAGGCCTGTTTACTGTGGGAGGAAGTCTAATGGCCGCTAACTTTTGATGAGGGGTCAAAAATGGGATTTGCGTCAACGAGAACTCAGAACGTGATAGTCACGGACTCTCCCCCACTGATGTAATCAGGTTCATGCCCAGTGGGGTTTTAACATAGTTTTTAAAAATAAATTTAGTGTACCAATTCATTTTTTACCAATTAAGAGGTAATTTAGCGTGGCCAATCCATCTACCCTGCATATCTTTGGGTTGTGGGTGCGAAATCCACGCAAACACGGGGAGAATGTGCAAACTTCACAAGGACAGTGACCCAGAGCCGGGATCGAACCTGGGACCTCGGCACCGTGAGGCAGCAATGCTGAGCACTGCACCACCGTACTGCCCTACATAGTTTTCAACTATGCTTCAGCTGCTTAACTCGGTCTGATGTCCGTACTCCACCCCGGCCCGGTGGGATAGCGTGATATTACACTGATGGGAATCATCACTGGTTTCTCAAAATGGAATCAGTCGTGATGACCATGCCGAGGGCTGGGAGGTGAGTGTTAGCCCCCTGGTGGTGAGGGACATGGCCGGCACCTTCTAGTTGTGCCAACCCAGCGGGGCCAGCGGTGGGGCCTCATGGGGAGGGGTTCCCATTATGTGGGGATGCCGACGATGTTGGGGATGGGCGATGAAGCCCCGATGCCAACAATGGGGGCGGGGCCTTCACTTTAAAGGATGCCCCAATCTCTGTAGAGGAGGGCTTGCTAGCTCCATGAGGTCCAGCCCTGCCACCGTGACGGTGCAAAACACGCCCCCATGCTTTTTTTTGACAAAGTGTCAGACGATCTGGGGAGAAAACCTGACTGTTTCTCTGGCGAGACACACACCGGTTTTCAGTCAGAACCTGACACTTTGCCATTTTTCAGAAAATTCTGCCCATAATCTTTGGAGGACAGAAATGTCTTTAGATGTTATCCTTCTGAACTTCCAAGAGGCATTTGGTAAGGTTCTGCACAAGAGGTTATTGGCAAAAATGAAAGTACATGAAATTGGAGGTTACATTGTGTCATGGATTTGCCATTCGTTGGGATGTAGGAGACAGAATAAAGATAAAGGGAATGTTATCTGATTAGTTGGATGTGACAAGTGGTAGACCTCAGTAATCTGTACTTAGGCCTCAGCTTTACACCATAAGGGGAGCTGTTAGGGAGGCACAGAAGGGTGCAGGAAATTACAGAGGACTATAGAGAGATTAAGTGGGTGGACAAAACTGTGGCAGGTAATCTTCAATGTGGAAAATCTATTTTGGATCGAAAAAAAGACAAATCAGAATATTTATTAATGACAGGAGACTGTGGAAGAACAAAGGGAATAGTAAAAGCTAGTTCACAGGTACATAAGTAATTGAAAAGGCTAATAGAATGTTGTCCTTTATCTCAAGGGGATTTCAGTACATAAGAGGTCAGAAGCTGTGCTTCAATTTTACGGAGCCTTAATTAGACTCCATCCAGAATACTGCATTCAGGTTTGGGCACAGCACCTCAGGAACGGAACCTTGGACTTGGAGGGGTACAGCATAGGTTCACCAATATGACAGGGCATAAAAGGCTAAAATTGTGAAGACTGGATGCACAAACCTGACGTGATTGAAACTTTGAGGAGTGATTAAATTCTGGTGTTTAAAATGATAGAGGGATTTGGTGGATTAAAAACAGAAAAGCTACTTCCTCTGGTGGGGGTGGGAATCTTAAAATTAGTGCTCAGCCATTCAAAATGAAATCAGGGAACAAATGTTCTATCCCCATACCCCACAACCAATGTTTCCACTGATGAGCCATCAATTGCACGAGAGACGAATTGCTTTACAAAAGTTAGGCTTTAATAAGATAGAACTTAGCCCTGCGGTTGTCTACAATAAAATGGACGACCACAGAGCGTTTCGACTATTTATACCTTGGCAAGGAGGCGTGGTTAACTCAGCCTCTCGACCAATCGGAGAGCTGTCACATGACTGGTCTCAACCAACTGGTCGAGAGGCACATGACCGACCAGGGCCAATGGTAAGCCGGTTTTCTGCCCCAATGGCAGACAGCTATGCAAATCATATCACCACATCCACTCAGTTGTGAGTACGCATGTTCATACAGACTTGTTCCGTGGTAAATGTTGGCTGGGCGGCTAAAGGTACAGGAGCTGTGCATTGAAAGAATACTGGCTGTGCACAAGAAAATTTTAAGGTGGAACATTGTCCAAAAGACTATGAACACAGGTCAATTCAATTTCCAAGACTGAACTGGAATTGATAATTGTTTTGTTAGGTTAGGGTACCAAAGGATATTATCAACGGTGGGACAATGGAATTGAGATACAGTTCATCTCATGATCTAGTTAAATGGTGGAACCAGCTTGAGGAGCTGAATTGCCTATCCCTGATCCTATGTAGTGTGCTGTCTATATAGATTTTAGAAGCCATGTTCATTTCCACATTTAAGCTAGAAGATTTTGCTTTATGTGAATGTTGTGTTTTGTGGCTGTTATCAACAGTTGATGACATAAGAAATAGGAGCAGGAGGCCTTTCAGCCCTCAAGCCCACATGTCCATTCAATGAGATCATGGTTGATATACCTCAACACCATTTTTCCGTACTATCTCCACATCGCGAGATGTTTTAAACTGTAGAAATCTATCAGTCTCAGGTTTGACTAAACGCCTGCAGCCTTCTCGGGCAGAGAATTCCAAAGATTCAGCCCCTCTGAGTGAAGAAATTCCTCTAAATCTCAGTCTTAAATGGCCTGCCCCTTATTCTGAGACAGTGTCCCTTAGTTCTAGACACTTCAGCCAGTGGAAATATCCTTTCTAGATCTACCCTGTCGAGCTCTGTAAGAATTTTGTATGTTGGATTGAGGTTACCTTTCATTCTGCTCAATTCCAGAGAAATCAACAAATATGTTCAAGCTAAAAAAGATTGCCATTTTCTTTTTTACAAAATCCAAACAGAATGTCCACTTGGGCAACTAATAATAATAATTTTATTATTCTCACAAGTAGGCTTACATTAACACTGCAATGAATTTACTGTGAAAATCCCCTAGTCGCCACACCCGGCGGCTGTTCGTCTACACAGAGGGAGAAATCAGAACATCCAATTCAACTAACAAGCACGTCTTTCAGGACTTGTGGGAGGAAACTGGAGCACCCGCAGGAAACCCACGCAGACACGGGGAAAACGTGCAAACTCCGCACAGACAGTGACCCAGGCAGGAATTGAACCCGGGACCCTGGTGTTGTGAAGCAACAGTGTTAACCACGGTGCCACCTTGCCGCCCATATTCCATGTATATTTAATTTTGTCAGTTTGCAAATTACATTTTAGAGGGTGTTTGGGGATCAGTGAGTCGGGATATTTTATGACTTTGGGCAGCACGGTAGCACATTGGTTAGCACAGTTGCTTCACAGCTCCAGGGTCCCAGGTTCAATTCCCGGCTTGGGTCACTGTCTGTGCGGTGTCTGCACATTCTCCCTGTGTCTGCGTGGGTTTCCTCCGGGTGCTCCAGTTTCCTCCCACAGTCCAAAGATGTGCAGGTTAGGTGGATTGGCCATGATAAATTGCCCTTAGTATCCAAGAAAGGTTAAGTGGGGTTACTGGGATAGGCTGGTGGTACGGCTTAAGTAGGGTAATCTTTCTAAGGGCCAGTGCAGACTTGATGGACCGAATGGCCTCCTTCTGCAATGTAAATTCTATAATAATGTTAGAACAGGTGATATTAAATGAGCCTTCTCCCTGGGTTTCCATTTCCAGTGCCTTCTATTAGGAGAGATTTGCAATGGGCCGCTAATCCCACATTGCGTGTCTGGGTGGGTTTCCTCCAGGTGCTCCAGTTTCCTCCCACAGTCCAAAGATGTGCAGGTTAGGTGGATTGGCCATGCCAAATTGCTGTTAGTGTCCAAAAAAAGATTACGTGGCGTTACTGTGATAAGGTGGAGGCGTGGGCTTGTGTAGGGTGCTCTTTCCAAGGGTCGGTGCAGACTCGATGGACCAAATGGGCTCCTTCTGCACTGTTAATTCTATGATTGCCTAGCTGACACTTTCACACTGAAAAACAATTACCAAGTTACATTCTTTGTATCCTTGTGAAAAAAAGATGATAATCATTGATGAACATTAATATAGATGAACATCCTATGTTCCTAATATACCTGCTAATTATTTAAAAGGATTGATCATAGATACATATCTACAAGGCTATTCTGCCATCACCTGCAGGTATTTCTGGAGGCATAAAATAGTGTTCTGTTTATTGTTGAAAATAGCCTTCAATAGTCAGTTTTCCTCCTTTCAGGCACCCATGTGAACGGGTACACTGGTCTGAGCATTGTGCGCTGCTTCAACAAATCTTCCCAACAGAAAAAGATTATCTATTGCCATTGCATGAAGACTATTGTGTGCAGATACTTAATTATTAATTCAAGTTTCTTTATATTTTGGGAAATATTAGTTGATACACACCGACTTGCTTCTGAGTGCTTATGGCATTGCTAATGGAGGAGCAGTGGAAAAGTACCTAGTGGCATAATCAATGGCAGAAGTTACTAACTCCATAATTTCCTTTCTCTCGCACTGTTCAGGAGTCTGTACGCTCCTGGCCAGACTCCCAGGAACATCTGAGCCACAGTTTTTTTGTCACATTTATTTTTCAAAAGGGTCCACATTAACGGTAAAAGTTATAATGGTAAAAACATCCGGGGGAGCTGTCTGGTGGATTCTGAGTCTCATATTGTGAGGTTAACTATGCCACGTTGTGGAACAGGGTAAAATGTTTTTCAGTGGGAGGACAGTTAGAACTCAAATGCTAATAACAGCAGGTAGTCTAAAACTGTTATATGTAGCTTATTTATAGAATACGGGAGCTAAATGTCAGGACTTAAGCCATACTATAAATAATATAACTGTTTTGGTTGCTAGCGTACTGTGTTGTCATTAACCTTGGACCCTGGTGGTCTTGAATCCTAATACAAATTGTTTTCTCCATTTTCAACACAGATTTCCCATATTACCCCTTCATATTATTTCTAAAATGACTCAGGGACATGAATAATTGATCTGTATCCCTCACCATCCTAATTACACAAATAAATCTGTTCTCCTTACCCATCCTAACAAATGATAAATCTACCGACCTCATCTGTTCTTGGTTGAAAGTAAATCTGTGCTCCTTAGTCATCGCAGTTATACAAATAATTACCGAACCCCATATTCATCCAATTACATAAATAATTTTGTTCACTGTCTTGGTTACAGAAATAATCTGTGAGCTTCGCCCATTACAGAATAGGTGCCCCCCCCATTCATTCTAGTTACATAAATTAATGTCAGCTTTTCACCATACTGTAACCATTATTAAACAAATCTGAGATTCAAAAATAAATAAATCAAATTAGTATTCCACAGAACCCTTTCTCTTGTTGCTGCGTTAAGCAGAATCAAATACCAGATCCGTACCGTTCCTTATTGTTTGGCCTAGTTGAGCATTGTCCCTTCCTTTTGTGAAATTAACCATTATGAAATAGTTTGTGGTTGCACAGTGGCATCTTGGAATGAGTGAAGATGAGAACACTTGTGAGTCGAGCATGAGTGGGTGCACTGGTAGCAGGTTGGAGGGGTAAGACATGATGCTGTTGATGCACAGATCCGAAAACTGGGAGCACTGTTGCATGATGTTCTTCCTGGTCACGGCCGAGAGTTGCTTCCTTCACAGGATGGAGTTGTGGAGAATGCAGCAGCCAGCAGCAATTCTGGAGGCTCTCTTGGTGGCATACTGAAGCACCTCTTCTAGACGGTGAAACCTGCTTTAGAAAAATAATCTTGCTCAATCAGGGCTCGGGTTGAATCTTGGCTTGTTATCATATAAAGGATACATGATCTGTACAGGGCGCTGATCATGTTTCTTTCTAATAATCTTAAAGTTCTGTATTGCCAAGTGACTGTCTGTACACCTGAGATAAAGGCATAATTAAAAACAGTAAGAAATGGAGTACAGACCTGTTGCCATTAGCTCAACATTTAGAGAGGAAGCTCTTTCTATTAACAAATACTCCAGGATCTTTATTTAAAGCTGTATGAATATAATTGATTCCTGGGACCTGCAGGATGCCAGTAATTCAGGCAAAGCCCAAAGCATTCTCCTGTTCTTTGGCAGCGCCCATAGAAAAAGGTGATGAATTGTTCCACCTGTCAGAGTGCATCAGTCACATGCTTTATTCAACAGTACACGATAACTTGACATATTGGCAAGGTTACCTGTTGCAGTCAAGAGTGACCCTGAGGCATATCCATTGATGGCTGCGCATGTCAGGCTGCAGTTACTGCACAACACATGGCAAAGCTCACTCAGTCTTCCTGCTAAAGAAGTGGACACACTGCTTCTCGCTTCATTTGAGATGAAACATTAGAAAAACCATGTGGAGCATTATCTTTGTGATGCACCTTATCCAATTTCATTCTCTTCTGCCACAAGTTCCAGGTCTCTGCATGCTTCGCCAGACCTGATGGCAGACCTGCATTTTTCAGCAATAAAAGACTCAAGAATCCTGCTTAGGTAACACAGTGGTTAGCACTGTTGCATCACAGCGCCAGGGACCTGGGTTCGATTCCCGGCTTGGGTCACTGTCTGTGCGGAATCTGCGCATTCTCCCCGTGTCTGCGTAGATTTCCTCCAGGTGCTCCGGTTTCCTCCCACAAGTTCCCAAAGATGTGCTTGTTAGGTGAATTGGAAATTCTGAATTTTCCCTCAGTGTACTCGAACAAGCACCATAGTGTGATGACTAGGAGTTTTCACAGTAACTTCATTTTCCTGTTAATGCAAGCCTACTTGTGACAAGAATAAAGATTGTTATTATTATTTTTAAGCTCCTGAAAGTCACTTTTTAAACAGCCATCTCCACCAAAATAGTCACTAAACTGTTTTCTCTACTTTGCTGCCAAAAAGATCTTTAAGCTTTTGTTTTACACAAGATTTTCTTAATTTGATTTATTGTCACAGACAGTCCAGATGGATCGTTTCATATATGAAAAAGCATAGGACATGCATAAATACACAATGCTTCCAAAATAATTTATTTAACTATAAAAAATAATAGATCAAGACATGATACTATTTTAATTTCTAGGTGCATTGGTTTTTAATAATATTTTACAAACCTATCCATGAGCAGGTAACCACTGAAAAATAAATCATAGTGTTGGTCCAATTTAGGAGCAAGTCACTTACTTTATATCAAGCTCCAGAGCAAATATGTTGCAGGGAGATGGTAACCAGAGAGAAAATACACTTTCAGGTTTGGATATTAACACATTTTCTTTGCATGGAATGTGAAACGTATTAAATTATAAATTGTACTTTTTCTTTAGGTGAAAGAAGTGGATGTCAGTGACTCCAGTCATGCAAAAGAATCAGAAGATGTGAACTCTCAAGATGAAGATCCGGAATGAATGAATTTTCCATCTATGCTTCAAATTTAATAGTGTTCTCTCGGATAGAGAACAGCAGTTTTTGTTAATGTAGTGCCAGTACTCTGCTTGCTGACAAACAACTGATGAGCATCTTTCATTAGATCATGTTAACTAAATGTGTCCTATACCCTCTCTGTAATCTTAATCATTCTAGCTTTTAATGAAATCGTAACCTGTCTTGCTCTCTTTATAATTTTACTGTTACAGATGAACAGGACCTTTAAAAAGCACTATTTTTATAACACCACAGAAAGAAGCTCGACATGACTGTTCATTTCTTGCTTGGTTGAATAAAGTGTGCTGTTGAACTATTTTATTCATGCTTTCAATTAAAATGTTAGATATAATAAATTTATGTTCTTGGTCCATGATTAGAAATGCTTCAGGGTTGTATTTCTTATAGAATGACATCAAGGACAAGTGGCCTTCCACTTAATATGTACTCCAGCTGTCGGTGGGGGAGCCAAAAACAATATTTTCCATTAATCTCTCTCAGCCAATCTTCCTTTAAGCCCATTCTCAGGAATAGCCCAAAATATTGTGCCACAAAGTCATAGGATGTGGCATTGTATCTCTAATTATCGACTGGATGAGACGTGGGGAGGTCAAGCACTCCTCCTCCACAGGAAAGAATGATGGGAGTTGTGGAGAATCAGATGTTCACTGCATGATGTTGCAATTTATTAATAATTGAACCGGGTTTTAGCAGTGTACTTTCACCTGCTTTGTTGTCCCCCTGATATCATTGATTGCTTTTATTCATTTGATAGGAAAACACCTCACTGTGTGAGATGTTTGTGAACATTGGAGAAGCATACCTGAGGTCACATGCAACCGGCACAACATTCAGTTCAGATCACAAGGATGTCCTTTCCCGCCCCCGGCATTGCCCTTTCATAAAGATAGATCTTGGACAGTTTGGGCACATTCAAAAATGTAAGACACTCAATCCAAATGTCAGTGACCAGCCCATCTCTACCTGCACGAAACCCAAAGGAGATCCAACGTTTTTTAAAAAATTTAGATTATCCAATTTTTTTTTCAATTAAGGGGTAATCCACCTAATGCACATCTTTATGTTTTGGGGGTGCGACCCACACAGACACGGGGAGAATGTGCAAACTCCACACAGACAGTGAACTGGGGTCGGGATTGAACCTGGGTCCTTGGCGCCGTGAGGTAGCAGCTAAACACTGTGCCACCCAGGAGATCCTAAACAGAGGTACCTGGGACACCCATTTTGCTGGTCTGTCCCATTGGCGGACATGCCTTCAGCAACTCTTTCGAAACCTCTCTTGCGCTTTCCTCTCCTCCTCTGCTTAAAACCCACTTCTTTCGCCAAGCTTTCAGTCACTCTCTCCTAATACTTCCACCTGGTTCAGTCTTGTGCCTCTGTAAAGTGTCTCAGTATTACAATAGGCACAATATGAATGCAAGTCATTGTTGCAGACAAAATCATTTCATCTTTGTAGTCTTTCCCTTAAAGTGGGAGAAAGAAAGGAAAATATTCCTGCAGAAGCTGACTGATACCTAGGTGACAGGTTGAGCTGGATGTTTGCAATGTCTTATTTGTTCTTCACTTCTTATATTCGGAATAGAATTGCCGGTTGGCTGTTTTTCCATGAGCCCTGCGGGGATTTGAAATTACACTGGCTACCAAATTTGTGTTGAGTTGGCTGAATGCAGTCGGGGGTAGCAACTCGATTACAATAATGGGTTTTACTATCTTAGTGCAGGCAGGGGGTTGACTGCAGTTATTTTTATGATCACTGCTGAAAGTACTCACTTGTGAGCTTCGACTGTGAATATCAGCAAACTTTACAATTGTAGACATTACAGTAGAGCAGGACAAAAGGCTCGCGCTCATTGGAGATTGATAATTTTTCAGATCATCAGTCATTGGTAAGGCTGCCAAAAGTGGTGACTTTGATTAAGCATTGGAAGATGTTTGGGGCCTGTGGAAACATATGCCGGTAAGGAGTCAATGCCTCAGTGAAAAGGAGAGAGAAAAAAGTTCTACCCAGTTTAGTCATATTCCCCATCAAGCTTCCCTCTTTGACGTGTGGCAAATGGTGACTTGCTCTCAAAGTTTTGTAATTTGACAGTGACGAGGAGCTACCTGAAAGCAGCAATGGCTGGCTTTCCTTTCCCGATGAGGGAGGAAAAGGTTACGGAGAGGATACCATTTTAACATTTCAGGAAGGGAATATTTGGCTGGTATACTGTTGCAGACAGCCAGTTAAAGAGCATGAGCATCAGCCGAGACCACGATTTGAAATGAAATACTCCAATGTGATGCTGTTTTATATTTACCATGAAATTTCATGAAAAAAAGTTTAGGACGGGATCGAACGGCAACGTCGTGCCTGATTCGGTGACGTGATGAGGCCGTTAAATCTTGCAAGATTTGCGACGCTCGCTGGACGAGATTCAGATTTAACTATTTAAGTGAGCAGTTAGGCTTACTTAAATACATCGACGTCCGATGCTCCTGAGGCTTGGGAACAAATGCTTGTGCCTGGGAGACATCGCCATGGCACCGTTTAGCATTAGTCCACACAAATGGACGGTTCCAAATGTGGACCAGACGTAATGACGACTGAGGGGCTCTCCAAGGCCATCAGAGGCCCCCTCGTGGTCGGACACTGGGAAGGGTGATACCCTGGCACTCCTGCTGCTCCCCGGGCACCTTAGCACTGCCATCCAGGCATCGTGGCAGTGCCACCCAGGCAACCTGGAAGTGCCACCTTGGCACTGCCAGGGTGACGGGTTGCCTGTGCCAGTGATTGGGCCTGGGGGTGCCCTGCCCTAATGACATGGGGTGAAGGGCGGTACTCTTGGACCCCCTAACAGGTAAGCTGGGATGTTTGGGGGTCCGGAGGAAGCGGTGTGGATGCAGAGGGAGGTTGAGAGATTGGGACGGCATGTAAAAATGGCACCGTGATCTCTTCCTGTACTGATGAGCTGAGCTCGTCAATGCAGGAAATGAGATAAGTGGGGCCTATGCAGGGCATTCTTTTCCTAATTCGAAAGAAAGAGCCCCGTTTGAATGCGGGGTCGTCCATGGCGCTGCAGATGCTGAGAAACACCCCGCCAAATGCCCCCAAATCAGGCATGTTTTTTGGGCATTAAATTGCGTCCTTAATGTTGAAAAACTCACAAGTTGCACATTGGTCTTAATTAGCATCCATCATGTGTTTACCAAGTGCCAGACTTTAGGGTCAGAGGGAATTTATAATTCACCTGCTGGAAGACCAACTTGGAACTGAAAAAGGGATCTCTCATTTATCTTATTCAATGTTGTACTATATTCTTAGCTAGCATAGCTTAAAAAGCAGGAATGTCAGCTAAATATTCCTAGTTACAAGGTTTTCAGATGGGTTAAGAGTCGAGTAAGGGGGGGGGGGATCGCAATATTGGTTACACCAACAATCACAGCTGTGAGGGGGGGATCGTATGTTAGACGGATCACTGAATGGGGCCAGTCAGTTTGAATCAAGAAACAAAAAAAAGGGGGTGGGGGGGCAATCACACTGCTGGGAGCAGACAATCGACCCCTGAATCAGAGAGAGAGCAGCCAATATCTAGGCTACCGAGAATAATAGGGTAATAATTGTAGGCTCAGACACATGTCCTGCGCCCTCGGGAACTTGGTCCATCGGGGGCGGAGCATCGCCTACCCCAATATTAACTGGGATAAAATCGCGTAAAAGGTATACAGGGAGCAAAATCCCTGAAATGTTGATTTGATGAAGCTGAGACCCGATTTGGCAAAAATGGACTGGAAACAGCTAATTGAAGGTAAATCAGTGTCAGAGCAATTGGAGGCATTCAAGAAAGTGATAGAGAAGGTTCAGAATACGTCCCTACTGTAGCCACCTGGGGTGGCCACGTCCCGATTACAAAATGGACACTTGCAGAGAATGAAGGGAAAAATGGATAATGCTGAGAAAGCAAGCAGGTGCAAGGTTTATCTGTTGATTGGAGTTTGCAGCTCCCAGACAAGACCGATACTGCAAAACCATTAGCATACTAATGAGCCATCTCCGGGGACAAAAGAGAAACATTTAAGCAAACGATACCAAAGCAGACACCCCGGCGCCAGAGGAGATAGAACAAAGCAGGCCAACGGCCATCTAGGGCCCGCCCAGCAATCAGGGCAGCCAACCCTTTATTGGAGGAAATAGATACCAATGATCAGGATATGGTCCAATTAATGGGGACCAAGTTCAAGGATCGCCCAAAAGGGCACAAAGCCCCCTTTGGGTATAAGAAGAAGCCCCCAAGAGAGAATCGTTCTTCTTGGCCTTGGCTCTCAGCGATGAGAGGCCTGCCTATCAGCTGCACCAAAACAAGTAAGTCCAAAGTCAACGCACGCTACGAGATATACGCTCCTAGCTACTATTCCGTACCAGTTCGACTCCAACAGCCTCAGAACCGGACAACGGCCATTGTTCCTCTGAGTGGGTGCCCGAAGCTAAGTACAGGCTTTAGTAGTAGTGATAGTTTAGTTAGTAGAGTTTGTGCATGAGTATAATTGACTGTGTGTGTAAATAAATGAGCATTGATTTCGAACTTACTAACTGGTGTATCGAGTCTTTGATCAGTATTCGGTTTTGAACCTTGTGACGGTATCGAAAGATACCTGGCGACTCTTGAGCAAACGTAATTAGAATTAAGAAAGGCGACCATATTAACCGCCATAAACAGAGCCAATTTAAGAGAGAACACAACGAGCAACACAACAAATAACAAGGGAGGGGCCTTCCAAATCTGGCTGTCAATGCTTATCAGAAAGCACAGAGTCGGATGAATCAAAAAAAGGAAAGTTTTCGGTTCAATATTCATAGAACATAGAACAGTACAGCACAGAACAGGCCCTTCGGCCCTTGATGTTGTGCCGAGCAATGATCACCCTACTCAAACCCACGTATCCACCCTATACCCGTAACCCAACAACCCCCCCTTAACCTTACTTTTTAGGACACTACGGGCAATTTAGCATGGCCAATCCACCTAACCCGCACATCTTTGGACTGTGGGAGGAAACCGGAGCACCCGGAGGAAACCCACGCACACACGGGGAGGACGTGCAGACTCCGCACAGACAGTGAACCAGCCGGGAACCGAACCTGGGACCCTGGAGCTGTGAAGCATTTATGCTAACCACCATGCTACCGTGCTGCCCCTAAAGGTAACCCTTTCAGAGGTTATTACTGCAGAAAGCCTAGGGGAGTACACAATGCAGGAATGAAAGAGTGAAGTAAAGTAGGAAAGCAAAAAACAGGACAGGAAAAAAAAGTAAAATCAAAGAAAATTCAAAGATTTTTCATTTTTATTTATGGGATGTGAATGTCACTGGCTAGGCCAGTGTTTATTGATCAACCCTAATTGCCCTTAATGAGGTGGTGGTGGTGAGCCACCTTCTTCAACAGCTGCAGTCCATGTAGGGCAGGTACACTCACAGTGCTGTTAGTAAGGCATAAATACATAAAGATCAACAGTGCAAACAATTGGTGACCTAAAAGATAATTCATATGTGGAGATGGAAGATGTGGGCATAGCTCCTAATACTTTATGTCTATCTTATTTATTGGAAATGTTTTTTTATTGAGTTTTCATATTTTACATCCAACACATTATAAATGATATATTATCAGGAAAACCCCACGACATTTACAAGCGAGCATCTTCATAACAACTTCGGGGCAGCAGGGTAGCATGGTGGTTAGCATAAATGCTTCACAGCTCCAGGGTCCCAGGTTCGATTCCCGGCTGGGTCACTGTCTGTGTGGAGTCTGCACGTCCTCCCCCTGTGTGCGTGGGTTTCCTCCGGGTGCTCCGGTTTCCTCCCACAGTCCAAAGATGTGCGGGTTAGGTGGATTGGCCATGCTAAATTGTCCTTAGTGTCCTAATAAAAGTAAGGTTAAGGGGGAGTTGTTGGGTTACGGGTATAGGGTGGATACGTGGGTTTGAGTAGGGTGATCATGGCTCGGCACAACATTGAGGGCCGAAGGGCCTGTTCTGTGCTGTACTGTTCTATGTTCTATGTTCTAACTGTGGCTGTATCCCCCGCTTTAACCACATACAGATTTTACATTCCCTAATATGGCCGAGACACATATTTACAAGCATTTATATACAATTTGTTTTCTGCCATAGCTTGACGTCCGACTGGATCCATGCAGCTTTGTCCCTCCTGCTCGTACCTCACATTCCTTTAATTGCCTTCACCTCTCCCCACCTTCCTTTTTCCTCTCTGTCCCGTGGCTCACCAGTGTTTAACCACGCCACCCTCCTCCCCTGCTGTACTGGTTTCTGGCTATGAACAGGTCTTGAAACAAGTTGGCGAACAGCTTCCACGTCCTATGGAAGCCATCTTCCAATCCGTGGTTGGCGAATTTTATTTTCTCCAGCCTGAGACGTTCCGCCAGGTTGGACAGTCAGTCTGCAGCCTTAGGCGGTGTTGCTGAACGGCAGCTGAGCAGGATTCTCCTGCGGGTGATCAAGGAGGCAAAGGTTAGGGCATAAGCCCCCTTCCCCACGAGGAGCTTTGGCTGATCTGATATCCCGAAGACCGCCACTTTTCGGCAGGCTCCACCCTCACTCACATAACTCTGCACATGGCCTCAAAGAAGGATGCCCAATACCTTTAAAAAAATAATAATTTAGAGTGCCCAATTCATTTATTCCAATTAAGCATGGCCAATCCACCTATCCTGCACATCTTTGGGTTATGGGAGGAAACCGGAGCACCCGGAGGAAACCCACGCACACACGGGGAGAACGTGAGACTCCGCATAGTGAACCAATCCGGGAATCGAACCTAGGACCCTGGAGCTGTGAAGCAATTGTGCTAACCACTGTGCAACCGTGCTGCCCCGAAAACCGGCCAAATTTCTCTAATATCCCCATAATCCCTCCAACCCCCACTGTGGGTCTGAAATATACAGAAGTAGATCATCTGCGTATAGCGAGACCCTATGTTCCACCCCCCCCCCCCCCCGTACTATCCCCCGCCAGGCCTTGACGCTCTCAGCACCATTGCCAATGGCTCTATAGCCAGGCCAAATAGCAGTGGGGAGAGTGGACACCCTTGCCTAGTTCCCTGCTGTAGTCTGAAATATCCTACAGATAGTCCCACTCCACCTAATCAAAGGTCTTCTCTGCATCCATAGCGACCACTACCTCTCATCCCTCCGGGGGCATCTTATTTACGTTAAGTAAGTAACCTCTTGATGTTGGTCGGCAGGTGCCTCTCCTTCACAAACCATGTCTGGTCCTCGCCTCAGTAATCCCCTCAGTAACTCCATGTTTACAAGAATGTTGTCAGGGCTAGAAAAGTGGGGAGACGCGGAGAGATTGAATAGATTGGGGTGATTTTCCTTGGAACAAAGAAGGCTGAGGGGTGACTTAATTGAGATGTACAAAATTATTAGGGGAAGAGATAGAATGGACAGGATAAAATTGTTTCTCTTGGTGGAGAATTATAAAACCAGTGGACATAAATTGAAGATAAGTGGCAGAAGGTGTAGAGGGGACATGAGGAAAAATGATTTTCCGCAGAGGGTAGTGGAGGTCTGGAATTCGCTGCTCGAGTTGCTGATGGAGGCAGAGACCCTAAACTCTTTTAAAAGATACGGGGACCTGCATCTTAAGTGCTGTAAGATACAGGGCTATGAACCAGGTGCATGAAGGTGGGATTCGAAAGGGCACCTGGGAGTCCTTGGGTTGGCCTGGTCAAGATGGGCTGAATGGTCTCCTTCTGTGTTGTACCTTTTCTATGATTCAATGATTCCTTCCCCTGGAAGGTGACCCAGTTTGGCTGGGTATAGCATGCCAAATTGCACACCAATCTTGTACCAGGCTGTCTCGCCAGTATTAAATTGACTGCGGTGCATGGCCAGGTCTGACCCGATGTCTTGGTAAACTCAGATGAATGGCCTATCCACTGGCAGGACCATGTGCATCTTGCCCAGTTCAGGATCTTCTCCTGATCCTGGTATCGGTGCAGCTTCGCTATTACGGCTCTTGGCTCCTACCCTGCTTTAGGTTTCGGCTGGAGTGACCTGTGGGATCTGTCTACCTCCGGGGGTTTGGGGAAGCTCTCCTTTCCGACCAGGTTACCCTGCATCTGGGCCATGTATTCTGTGGGGTTTCTGCCCTCGGTGCCCTTAGGTAGGCCCATGATACTGAGATTCTGGTGGTGCAACCGGTTCTCCTGCACTTTGACCTCCCCATTCAGAACCCCTTGCATCGCCATCAACCTCGCCACTTCTGTTTCCAGGGTGGCGATTTGGTCACTCTGATCAATTGCCGCCTTTTCTAGGTCCCTGGTTGTTGCCTCCTGTGCTTCCAGTTGCCGCTCTATTTTCTCCGACGCTACCTTGAAGGGAGCCAGGGTGTCCGCGACCACAGCCTTCACTATCGTCATAATTTCCAGCTTGATGGCAGCTCTGTGTTTCTGGAGCTCCTGAGTCATGAGGATCATTCACTCGCTTATCGGTGCACAGTCCACCGTGGGTCCCGGCGGCCCAGCTCGCTCGGTGTGGAAGAGAAATTAACATCAATGAAATACTGCTGAAATATTCTGGTTTCAGCTTTATTATGAAAATACATTGTCCTCCGAAAGATAACAAAGCCAAGGGCAAGAACATACGCACTACGTATTTCATCGTACGTACTTTCCAAGGTCTATTTAATATAAACATACCTGTTTACTTCAGATTATAAAAACATGCAGTCTTCAATCGAATCTCAGAGTGCGGTGCCCTGGCTTTGCAGCTAGACCACTCTCTCTCTGCAAATATGTTTGTGTAAATAAATTTCCTTAAATCGAACCTCGAGGAATTTGTCTTTATTATTATTTCCACGACACGGGTTTGGCTGGCTCCGACTCGTTCCTCGTGTTTGCTATCGTCTCGTTCCTTCTCTCCAACCCTTTGGGTCCTGGAATTATTGCCGGTCATTTCTCGGTGGTTGAGGCTGTCTTGTGAGGGTTTCAACAGGTTTGGTGGGGTATCACTGCTGAATGTAGACGCCAAGTTGCTGGCGAAGATCTTGGCCAGTAGAATAGAGGACTGTGTGCCGGGGGTGATACATGAAGATCAGACGGGTTTTGTGAAGGGGAGGCAGCTGAACACTAACATGCGAAGGCTACTAAATGTGATAATGATGCCGGCAGCAGATGGAGAGGCAGAGATTGTGGTGGCATTGGATGCGGAGAAGGCCTTTGACAGGGTTGAGTGGGGGTACTTGTGGGAGGTGTTGGAGGTGTTCGGGGAGTCCAGCGAACCATGCCCATATGTTCCGGGCATGCCCGGCACTGGAGGAGTTCTGGAAGGGGGTGGCGGGGACGGTGTCGAGGGTGGTGGGATCCAGGGTCAAGCCAGGCTGGGGACTCGCGATATTTGGGGTTGGGGTGGAGCCGGGAGCGCAGGAGACGAAAGAGGCCGATGTCTTAGCCTTTGCGTCCCTAGTAGCCCGGCGGAGGATCTTGCTGCAGTGGAAAGATGTGAGACCTCCGAGTGTGGAGACCTGGATTAATGACATGGCGGGATTCATTAAGTTGGAGAGGGTCAAGTTCGCCCTGAGGGGGTCGGTACAAGGGTTCTTTAGGAGGTGGCCGCCTTTCCGGCTCAACGATAAGGTACTAGGTCAGCAGCAGCAGCAACGGGGGGGGGGGGGATAGTGTTTAAGTTAATTTGCTTATTGTTAATTTAATCTGTTGTTTATTGGGGTTGGGGGGGTTTGTTATAGGCGTTGTTACGGGTGCCGGGGGTGTTTATTATTATTGTTGTTTTGTTGATATATATTTTTCAAAAAATTCCAATAAAAATTATTTTAAAAAAAAGGTTTTGGTGGGGTATTTCCGCGTTAAAAATGCCGTTTTTCTGAGATTCCTGAGGAGAGTCACCTTCCCCGGATCTGCTCAGCACAGCCCCCTCACCGGACGTCCAGCTCTGCTGTTTCTCAGCCACAAACAATTATATCTAACAGCCTCTCTCGCTCTCTCTTTTTGGTTTGAGGGAAGGATGGAAACAATACTGCAATGTAATCATTCTATGTCTAACTTTTTTTATAAATGTTTTTTATTCAGTTTTCATGTTTTATATTGAACAAATTACAAATTGTTAGAGAGTGAAAAAAAAACACGCAAAAATTAACATATATATTTACAGGTGAGCATCTTGGTAGTAATAACTGTGGCCTCCCCCTCTTTGCCGGCATACATATTTTACATTCCCCAACATGTTTATTGGCATTTATTTAGTTTGGTTTTGGGCCTTAGCTAGCCATCAAACCCCCGTAACGAGCCCGTAGCCCCCCCCCCTCCCCGCCGGCTACCTTCCCCCGACTATTCTTCCTCTTGTACGTTGGCCACAAACAGGTCCCGGAACAATTGCATGAATGGCTCCCACGTTCTGTGGAAGCCGTCGTCCGACCCTCGGATGGCAAATTTGATTTTCTCCATTTGGAGAGATTCCGAGAGGTCGGACAGCCAGTCTGCAGCTCTGGGCGGTGCTGCTGACCGCCAGCCAAACAGGATTCTACGGCGGGCGATCAGGGAGGCAAAGGCAAGGGCGTCCGCCCTCCTCCCCAGGAATAGATCTGGCTGGTCTGAAACCCCGAAGACCGCCACTATCGGGTATGGCTCCACCCTCACCCCCACCACTTTGGACATAGCCTCGAAGAAGGCTGTCCAGTACTCCACAAGTCTGGGGCAAGACCAGAACATGTGGGCGTGGTTGGCCGGGCCTCTTTGGCACCGCTCACATCTGTCCTCCACCTCCGGGAAGAACCTACTCATACGGTTTCTCGTTAAGTGGGCTCTATGTACCACTTTTAGTTGCGTCAGGCTGAGCCTTGCGCACGTGGAGGTGGAGTTGACCCTATGCAGTGCTTCGCTCCAGAGTCCCCACCCTATCTCCATCCCCAGGTCGTCCTCCCATTTCCTTCTTGTTGCGTCCAGTACGGTGTCGTCCCTATCTACCAGTCGGCCATACATGTCACTACAGTTCCCTTTCTCTAGGATACTTGCGTCCAGTAGGTCTTCCAGTAGTGTCTGTCGTGGCGGTTGTGGGTACGCCCTTGTCTCCTTTCGTAGGAAGTTTTTGAGCTGCAGGTACCGTAGCTCGTTCCCCCCAGCTAGCTGAAATTTCTCTGTCAATTCGTCCAGTGTTGCGATCCTGTCGTCCGTGTATAGGTCCCTGACTGTCAGTGTCCCCCCGTCCTGTCTCCACCTTTTGAAGGTGGCGTCAGTCAGTGCTGGTTTGAACCTATGGTTGTTGCAGATGGGAGCCTTGTCCGACATTTTGTTCAGGCCAAATTGCTGCCGCAGTTGGTTCCAGGATTGGAGGGTGGCTGTCACCACTGGGCTGCTGGAGTGTTTTTTGGGTGGGGATGGGAGTGCTGCCGTGGCGAGGGCCCGGAGGGAGGTCCCCATGCAGGAGGCCTCCTCCGCACGCACCCACTCGGCTTCTGGCTCCTGGATCCATCCCCTTACTCGCTCGGCTGTTGCCGCCCAGTGGTAGAATTGTAGATTCGGGAGGGCTAGCCCCCCCCTGGATTTTGTTTTCTGTAGGACCTTCTTTGGGATCCTAGCATTTTTACCCCCCCATACGAACGCCATGATAAGTTTGTCCAGCGCTATGAAGAAGGCCTTGGGGATGTAGATCGGAATGGATCTAAACAGGAAGAGGAACCTGGGCAATACGTTCATTTTGATCGTCTGGACTCTTCCTGCGAGGGAGAGTGGGAGTGTGTTCCATCTTTGCAGGTCCTTTTTTACTTCCTCCGCCAGGCTGGTGAGGTTCCATTTGTGGATCCCTTTCCAGTCATGGGCTATTTGGATCCCCAGGTAGCGGAATTTATGTCGGGCTTGTTTGAACGGCAGCCCCTTTAGTGCTGCCCCCCCCCCCCCCCCCCCCCTTGCTGGTGTACTGGGAAGATCTCGCTTTTGCTCATGTTGAGTTTGTAGCCCGAGAAGGCTCCAAACTCTTTCAGGAGCGCGATGATACCGTCCATGCTGCTTTGTGGGTCCGAGATGTAGAGGAGCAGATCGTCTGCATAGAGTGAAACTCTGTGCTCTCTGCCTCCCCTTCGGATATTCTATGTCTAACTTAACAAAATTAATTGCATGCTCTAGTTGTAAGTGGGAGCAGCTTTTACAAACTGGGGAAACGTCAGGGTATTATTAAGCATATAAAGTAGCTGGTTTCCACTGGGATGGTGGTAGGGATGTGAGTTAACCTGTACATATGCTCTTTGGGATTTGTGAATAAACTGATGTTTAAGGAAAGGTTGGCTCTCGATTCCTGTTTTACTCAGTGAACGAGCAAGAATTGTACAACAGACAGGAGACTACTGCAGATGTTGTAGTTGAGGAAGCATATAAATGGAATCAATATGATGAGGGGTGAAATATTATGGGATTTTGTAACTTTGAAATTGGGCTAATCGCCAGGCCAGGTAAAATCCTCAGCTCACAAAGAAGTAAGGCAGGAAATAGCAGAGGCCCTGACCATCATTTTCCAATCCTCTGTGGCTACAGGTGCCGGAGGATTGGAAGACCGCTGATGGTGTACCGTGTTTAAAAAGGGTGGAATAATTGTAGGCTGAACCTTAAGAGTTGGGTGAGTTTATTTTGGGGGAAAAAACATAATAATTTAGAAAGGGAAGAACTGTCAGCATGGATTTAAGGCAAGATGTCCGACAAATTGAGGAATCTAGAATACATGGGCAAGTCTCAAGGTAAGGGGCCAATCATTTAGGACTGAGATGAGGAAAAATTTCTTCATTCAAATGTTCATATTTCTGGGAACACTCTACCCAGACAGTTCTGAATGCTCCATCATTGACTATATTTAAGGTGCAATAGACAGATTTTTGGACTCGGGAAATCAAGCAAAATGGGGAGTAGCCGGGAAAGCGGAGTGAAGGTTGGGATTGTATTGAATGCCGAAGCAGGCTTGAAGAGACATATGGTCTAACTCCTTTTTTAAAATGTAAGTTGATTACATCTTTTTGAGGTTGCAACAAGGAGGGTGGATGAAGGTAGCGCATTTCCAATTCCCTTATGAAAGCCACAGTTAAATCTACTTTCGCTGAAGTTTCTCTTGCTTCCCACCTACTCACCATATACTGCTGATTAACTGAAGATGCTCTTAACATCTGGAAGCAGGCATGACGATAATTAGGCCGTTTATCTGGGACCAAGATATTGTGAGGGACTGTGGCCAACAAGAAGGTCACGATGACACAGGTACAAAGCAGAGGAAATGACCAGGATGTTGTGGGAGGTAATCAACTGACACTGAACAAACACTACACTAACTAACATTTAAAACAGTGATATCTAACCCGAAAATGCTCACAACTCCCTCCATCAACTAACCAGTCAGTGGATTCTCAAACAATGTTTTCTCAGGGAGCTTACTCAACATTATATTGAAAAGGTAATTGAATAGAGGCTGGGGATTTCAGTGCAGGGTGACAGATGAGACTGCTCTGAGTCTTATTACAAGCTGTGACATTTCATGTCTACGACATTTCATCCGAGCTGGGAGTATAATTACTAATGCCACTGCTCATTATGAAACCCTTTACTCCTAATAACAAGGCACAAAAAACGCTCCTCTGGCGTTAAATAAAGAGCACTTCCTTTCACATCCAATAACCAGGTCACCTTGAATCTCTCCAGTCCCAAAGCAGACCCAATACCAAAACTATCTCCCTTACATGGCAGTTGGTCTGCGTATTTGTACTAAACTGAGCAAAGGGACAGGATTGTACACCATTTGAGCCTGATCTACCATTCAATGAGGTCATGGCTGACCTGCAACCCCATTCCATATTTGTTAATACATGTGGATTGTTGTTGTTTGTTGCATGATCACTTTAAGTGTTTAGTCATGTGATAGTCCATTACATCATCGGCTATTTCACAGGCTTTCCGAGTCTCGACCAAGCCTTTATACAGTTCACAGCCATTTAATAAACCTCTGTTGATTATTGCTTTTAACCCAAATGCTTCAGTGTTTCCATTCTTTTTCTCATAATATTGCCGTTGCCCCATATCCCAAATCTATCTCTCAGATTTAAAATTAACTATTCCAGCAACAATAACCATTTACAGAAGGGAGTTTATCACTCTTGGCGTGTTTCCTAAATTCATTCCTAAGAGGTCTAAAGTTTATACTACATACCCTAGTCCTAGACCCCCCTACCAGTGGATATAATTTCTCCCAACATACTATATTTGTTCTCTTTAATAAGAACACATGAAATAGGGGCAGAAATAGACCACATAGCCAATCGAGCCTGCTCAGTCATTCAATGCAGTCATAATTGATCTTGGGCGTCAATCCCAATTTCCTACCTGTTCCCAATATCCCTTAATTTCCTGAGACACCAAAAATCTGTCTATTCCAGCCTTAAACGTGTTCCACAATGGAGCAACCACTACCCTCTAGGGTCGAAAAGTCCAAAAATGTACAATCGTTTGGGTGAAATAATTTATCATCTTGGTTTTATTGTGTAACAAAGCAGGGTTAATTAATAATGTCAAGGTGAAAAAAAAATCCTGGGAAATAATGATCATAATACCGAGTTAAATTTTAAGTTTGAAAGTGACATACTTCTGACTTCCGGTGACGGCGGGCGGGAGGCAGCTGCACAATGGAGCGCTCCCGTTCGGGAACGGCATTTTCGGGGCTTTAAGCCCGGTCCCAGGGGCCACGGAGGCGGCAAAAACAGGGAGAAGGCACAGAGGTGGCACAGTGAAGGAAAATGTCGAAGGTGAGCAAAAAAACGGCCGTAAAAAACACAGCTGAAGGGGAGTGGAAAGGTCACCGTGGGGTCACCAAGGAAAATGGAGGCTGGAGCACCGGGGAGGCCGCATTGTTTACGGCTGAAGAAATGACTAAGGTGATGGTTACGGAATTCGAAAGGCAGTTTACAAAACACATGGAGGCAATGAGGAAGATGAGGGAGGTTTTGAGTGTGCTGGTGGAGGAGGCGATTACCCCGGTGAGGACGGCAGTGGCAAGCACAGTGGCGGAAGTGCGGTAGCAAGGCGAGGCGCTGAAGGAAGTGGAGGAGACATTATCATAGATATCATAGAATTTACAGTGCAGAAGGAGGTCATTCAGCCCATCAAGTCTGCACCGGCTCTTGGAAAGAGCACCCGACCCAAGGTCAACACCTCCACCTTATCCCCATAACCCAGTAACCCCACCCAACACTAAGGGCAATTTATCATGGCCAATCCACCTAACCTGCACATCTTTGGACTGTGGGAGGAAACCGGAGCACCCGGAGGAAACCCACGCACACACGGGGAGGATGTGCAGTCTTGACACAGACAGTGACCCAGGCCGGAAGGTGATCAACTTACCTCGATGGGGAAGGAGATGCGGAAGGTGATAGAGATTAACAAGGATCTGCGAGGAAAACTGGAAGACCTGGAACAGATCCGGCGACAGAATTTGAGGATTGTGGGGCTGCCCGAAGGAGTTGAAGGAGCAAGGCCGACTGAGTATTTTGCCGCGATGCTGGCGAAACTATTGGGGGAGAGGGAGGATCCCTCCCGATATGAACTGGACCGGGATCATCGGTCGTGGAGGCCTGTACCAAAGGCGAGTGAGCCGCCAAGGGTAGTGACTCTGTGCTTCCGTAGGTACAGTGTGAAGGAGAAGGTCCTGTGCTGGCCAAGCAGAAGCGGGTGGTGCAGTGGGCTGGAGCTGGTATACGTGTATGTACAGTGCCCTCTTCACCCGGTTGCCGGGCTGCCTACAACCGGGTGAAGAGGGCACTGTACATTAGCAAGGTGCAGTGCGGCACTGTATATCCAGTGAAGCTGAGGGTGACTTACAAGCTCAAGGAGTTTTATTTTGGAATGGCGGAAGCAGCGGAGGAGTTTGCGAAGGCAGAAGGACAGTGGGAGAACTGAGAAATGACCATGTGCCGATGTAACCTCATGACTGTATTTTCTTTTTTGTTTCACTGTGTGCGGGTGTATGGGCTAAAGGAGCCAATGTTGTATATATTTGGACAAGGGAAGTGATGGGACTTTCACTCAAAATGAGGGCACTTTGGGGTGTAGGTGGATATGCGGGGTTTGTGTGCTAAAAAAGGATTTCTGGACTTCCGGTTGCGGCTATGACTAGCTAAGCCGCACATTTGGAAGCTCCTGCGACAAAGGTGTTTTTGGGCCAATTGGAGGGCCCCAACGGTGCTGAAAAAACGAATCCCGGTGGGGGAAGGTCCCCTGAGGAGAACTAGACCGATTTTATGGTCGGTACCCGGAGTGGAGCGGCAAGAAAAACGGCAGCAGCTCCCCAAAAAAAGCGGGGGAAGAAAATCAAAATGGCGGCCGGCGGCGCATCGGAGGAGTGGAAGAAATGGGCGGAGGAGCAGCAGGCCGCTCTCCTCCGTTTTTTCACGGAGATGAAAGTGGAGCTCTTAGAGTCCATGAACGCGACGGCCACCAGGTTGGTGGGAGCCCAGGCGACCCAAGAGGCGTCGATTAAAGATCTGCAGCAGGAGATGACCGCGAGGGAGGAGGAGGCCACAGTCATCGGGGCAAAGGTGGAGGTGCACGAGGCACTCCACATGAAGTGGCAGAGCCGCTTCGAGGAGCTGGACACTCGGATGAGGAGGAAAAATTTGAGGATCCTGGGCCTGGAAGAAGGCCTGGAGGGGTCGGATCTCCCGGGATATGTGGCGGAGATGTTGAGCTCCCTGATGGGGGAAGGGGCCGGTCCGGCGCCCCTAGAATTGGAAGAGGCATACCGGGTCATGGCCAGGAGGCCTAGGGCAAACGAGCCCCCGAGGGCGGTGCTGGTGCGGTTCCAGCGGCTAAGTGATCGAGAGAAAGTCCTGAGGTGGGCAAAAAGGGAGAAAAGCAGCAAGTGGCAGAACTCGACGGTAAGGATGTACCAGGACTGGAGTGCGGAGGTGGCAAAGCGGCGGGCCCGGTACAACCGGACAAAGGCGGTGCTACACGCGAAAAAGATCAAATTTGGAATGCTGCAACCGGCGCGCTTGTGGGTCACCTACAAGGACCAACATCATTATTTCGAGTCCCCAGAGGAGGCCTGGACCTTTGTACAAGAGGAAAAGTTGGACACGAACTAAAACCTGGGAGCACCGGCGGTCGTAGCCGCCTGGGGACTCTTGATTGAGCAAGTGGCCCTTTTCTTTTTCAGGCCAGGTCGGAACTGGGTAAGTTTCGTGGATTGTTTGGGGTGTTTTTTCTCGAACGGTTGACTTTTCTGAATATCTTGAAGGTTTCGAGTTGTTGGGTGTTTCTGTATATTTGTACTGTTGAAATCTCTATTGTGGGTCGTTGGCTTCTTATGGGGTGTTTCTTCCCGTTTCCAATTTCCCTTAGTTATTTACCCCTCTTACCCTTTTTCTTTGGGTGCTTGGGGGGGTTTTTTGTTCTTTTTTTCTTTTCGGGTTATGGTTATCTGCGGTTATCTATACTGTTTGATGGAGGGTGATGGTTGGGCACACTGTTAGTTGATAGCTAGTTAATTATTTTGTTATTTAAGTATGTAGTTAAGTATTTATGTATTTAGTTGCCATTGGGTATTTATATCGTTAAGGTGGGGAGACGGGACGGGGGGGAGCGGGTTGATTATGCGGGTCTTTCTCTGGGGTTTTAAGGGGATCTTTCACGGGCGCAGATGGGGTGAACCGGGAGGAGTCGGAATGTGGCAGGAGCAGCCGGGTCAGCGGAGACCAGCTGACTCTCGGGAGTACGATGTTGGGTACATCGCGGCTAGGAGGGGTCCTAGCCGGGGGGGGGGGGGGGGGGGGGGGGGGGGCTGGGGGGGGACACCGGGTTGCTGCTGGAAAGACCAGGGACGAGAAGGGGAGAGCCGGGGGGGGTGGGGGGCCATCGCTATGGGAAGCGGGTCAGAAAAGGAGGGATGACCCGGGGCGAGCAAGGGACAAGACATGGCTAATCGACAGGGAGTAGGGACGGGTCGCTCTGCGATCCGATTGATCACGTGGAACGTAAGGGGGCTGAATGGGCCGGTCAAAAGATCAAGGGTCTTCTCACACCTGAAGGGACTGAAGGCTGATGTAGCAATGCTGCAGGAGACTCATTTGAGGGTAGCTGATCAGGTCCGCCTGAGAAGGGGGTGGGTGGGACAGGTGTTCCACTCAGGCTTGGATATCAAGAACCGGGGGGTGGCGATTTTGGTGGGAAAGAGGGTGTCGTTTGTGGCGGCAGAGGTGGTGGCAGACAAGGACGGCAGGTACGTGATGGTGAGGGGTAGGTTGCAGGGAGAGAATGTGGTACTGGTAAATGTGTATGCCCCTAACTGGGACGACGCGGGTTTTATGAGGCGCCTGCTGGGCCTCATCCCAGGACTGGAGGCAGGGGGCCTGATCATGGGAGGGGACTTTAATACGGTGTTAGACCCTGGGCTGGATAGATCGAGTTCCAGGACGAATAGGAGGCCGGCAGCGGCAGAGGTGTTAAGGGGGTTCATGGAGCAGATGGGAGGGGTAGACCCATGGAGATTTGGTAGGCCTAGGGCGAGGGAGTATTCTTTTTTCTCCCACGTCCACAGAGTGTACTCTAGGATCGATTTTTTCGTATTGAACAGGGGGCTGATACCGAGAGTGCAGGACACGGAGTACTCGGCCATTGCGATATCGGACCATGCACCACATTGGGTGGACGTGGACATGGGGGAGGCGCGGGATCAACGCCCGTTGTGGCGCCTGGATGTAGGGCTGTTGGCGGACGAAGAGGTGTGCAGAAGGGCGAGAACGGGCATTGAGAACTATCTGGGTACGAATGACACAGGTGAGGTGCAGGTGGGGACGGTCTGGGAGGCCTTGAAAGCAGTGATTAGAGGAGAGCTGATCTCCATAAGGGCACACAGAGAGAGGAAGGAGAGGCAGGAAAGGGAGAGGTTGGTGGGGGAGCTCCTAGAAGTAGATAGGAAATATGCGGCGGCACCAGAGGAGGGGCTATTAAGGGAGCGGCGTAGCTTGCAGGCCAGGTTCGACCTACTGACCACTAGGAAGGCGGAAATGCAGTGGAGAAGGGCGCAGGGTGCGGCGTATGAGTACGGGGAAAAGGCGAGCAGGATGCTGGCACACCAGCTTCGTAAGCGAGATGCAGCCAGAGAGATTGGGGGAGTGAGAGAGAGGGGTGGGGACGTAGTGCAGAAGGGGCAAGAGGTGAATAGGGTCTTTAGGGACTTCTATAGGGAATTGTATAGGTCTGAACCGCCGAAGAGGAGAGGGGGAATGAAGAACTTTCTCGACAAATTGGGGTTCCCAAAGGTACAGGAGGAGCTGGTAGAAGGGTTGGGGGCGCCGATAGAGCTGCAGGAGCTAATTAAAGGGATAGGCCAGATGCAGGCGGGGAAGGCGCCGGGGCCGGATGGGTTCCCGGTGGAGTTTTACAGGAAATTTGTGGACTTGGTGGGTCCAGTGCTGGTGCGAGCCTTTAATGAGGCGCGCGAGGGGGGGGTTCTGCCCCCAACAATGTCGCAGGCCCTGATCTCCTTGATTTTGAAGCGGGACAAGGTTCCGGTCCAGTGCGGGTCCTACAGGCCCATCTCCCTCCTGAATGTTGACGCCAAGCTGTTAGCAAAGGTCCTGGCAACCAGGATAGAGGACTGTGTGCCAGGGGTAGTCCATGAAGACCAGACGGGGTTCGTGAAGGGACGTCAACTTAACACAAATGTCCGGAGATTGTTAAATGTGATTATGATGCCAGCAGTGGAAGGGGAGGCGGAGATAGTGGTAGCGCTGGACGCGGAGAAGGCATTTGACAGGGGTGAGTGGGAATACTTGTGGGAGACGTTGGAAAGGTTTGGGTTTGGGGAGGGATTTATCAAGTGGGTAAAACTGCTCTATTCAGCTCCGATGGCAAGTGTGGTAACAAACGGGAGGAGGTCAGAATATTTTGGGCTCCATCGAGGTACTAGGCAGGGATGTCCCCTATCTCCCTTACTCTTTGCATTAGCGATTGAGCCGTTGGCGATGGCACTGAGGGGTTCAGGGGGGTGGAGAGGACTGACAAGGGGAGGGGAGGAACATCGGGTCTCGCTCTATGCGGATGATTTGTTGTTGTATGTGGCAGACCCGGAGGGGGGAATGCCGGAGGTAATGGGGATACTAGCGGAGTTCGGGGACTTTTCGGGGTATAAATTAAATCTGGGGAAAAGTGAGGTCTTTGTAATACACCCGGGAGACCAAGGGGAGGGAATTGGGAGGCTCCCCTTCAAAAGAGCAGTTAAAAGTTTTAGGTATTTGGGGGTGCAGGTGGCAAAGAACTGGGGGACCCTCCACAAGTTGAACTTTTCTAGACTGGTGGAACAGATGGAGGAGGAGTTTAAGAGGTGGGACATGGTGCCGCTGTCGCTGGCAGGGAGGGTGCAGTCAGTTAAAATGACGGTCCTCCCGAGGTTCTTGTTTTTGTTCCAGTGTCTGCCCATCTTCCTCCCCAGGGCCTTTTTCAAGAAGGTAACGAGTAGTATCATGGGATATGTGTGGGCACATGGCACCCCGAGAGTTAGAAGGGTCTTTTTGGAGCGGAGTAGGGATAGTGGAGGGCTGGCGTTACCCAACCTTTCAGGATATTACTGGGCGGCAAATACATCGATGGTACGAAAGTGGATGATGGAAGGGGAGGGGGCAGCCTGGAAGCGCATGGAGAGGGCGTCCTGCGGCAACATAAGCTTAGGGGCACTGGTAACGGCACCATGGCCGCTCCCTCCCACGAGGTATACCACGAGCCCGGTGGTGGCGGCCACCCTCAAGATCTGGGGGCAGTGGCGGCGACACAGGGGGGAAGTGGGAGGTCTGATAGGGGCACCACTAAGAGGGAACCACAGATTTGCGCCGGGAAACACAGGAGGGGGATTCCAGAGCTGGCAGAGGGCGGGTATTAGACAACTGAGGGACTTGTTTATAGAGGGGAGGTTTGCGAGCCTGGGAGAGCTGGAGGAGAAATTTGGGCTCCCCCCGGGGAACACGTTCAGGTACCTCCAAGTGAAGGCATTTGGCAGACGACAGGTAGCGGGGTTCCCCGCGCTCCCCGACAGGGGGGTGAGTGATAGGGTGCTATCAGGGGTCTGGGTCGGGGAGGGGAAGATCTCGGACATCTATAAGATTATGCAGGAGGTGGAGGAGGTACCAGTAGTGAAGCTGAAAGATAAGTGGGAGTTAGAGCTGGGGGAACAGATAGAGGACGGGACATGGGCAGACGCCCTGGAGAGGGTCAACTCGTCGTCGTCATGTGCGAGACTAAGTCTCATTCAATTTAAGGTACTGCATAGAGCCCACATGACGGGGACAAGGATGAGTCGGTTTTTCGGGGGTGAAGACAGGTGTATTAGATGTTCGGGAAGCCCTGCGAATCATGCACATATGTTTTGGGCATGTCTGGCACTGGAGGAGTTCTGGAAGGGGGTGGCAGGGACGGTGTCGAGAGTGGTGGGGTCCAGGGTCAAGCCAGGATGGGGACTTGCGATCTTCGGGGTTGGGGTGGAACCGGGGGTACAGGAGGCGAGGGAGGCTGGAATATTAGCCTTTGCGTCCTTGGTGGCTCGGAGGAGGATCTTGATTCAGTGGAGGGACGAAAGGCCTCCGAGTGTTAACACCTGGTTAAACGACATGGCAAACTTCATCCAATTGGAAAGGATCAAATTCGCCCTGAGAGGGTCGGTGCAGGGGTTTTTCAGGCGATGGCAACCCTTCCTAGACCTCTTGGATCAGAGATAGAGACTGAGGCCGTGACAGCAGCAACCCGGGAGGGGAGGGGAGGGCGGGAGGGAGGGGGGAGGAGGGGGGGGGGGAGGGGGAACAAAGACGAAGGAAGTACGGTAGCGGTGGTGGCACGGGCAAGGCCTGCCCGAGGACGCTGCTAGAAATGATAAGTTGGTCTGACTGTCGGCTCGCCGGCGGCGGGGGGGGGGGGGGGGGGGGGGGGGGGGACGCGCGAGTAGGGGGGGGGGGGGACTTTTTTCTTTTTTTTGTTAAGTAGGGGGGTTTGACTTTGTTTTGTTATAATTTAAATGTAAATGTAGGGGGGGTTAAAATGTTTGTATTTTGAAAAATTTCTTCAATAAAAATTATTTAAAAAAAAAAGGATTTCTGGGCTTTCCTAGGGCCGGGCAAGGGGGAAGGGGACACGGGCGGGGCCCTCCACACTGGCCGGTTTAAGCCGGCCAGAAAACGGGAGTGAGGTGGGGGGAGAGGCTGCGGCCATCGGAGCCTGGCAGAACAGGGGTGTAGCCGGGGTGGAAAGTTGGGGGGAAGGAACAGAGGTTGGGGGGAAGGAGTTTTACAAGAGGCAGTCGAGGGGAGGAGTTTGGGGGGGGGGGGTTTACAACTCTTGGGTATCATGTATGGTACTGTTTCGGAGGTTGGATGGCATTGAGTGTGGGGTGGGGTGTGGACTCTGTAGGTTAATGGTGACCATGTGCAGTCCCGGACTCCTTTTTTCTTTTCTCCTTTGTTTTTTGATTCCACCGTGGGAGGGTTTGTTTTATTGGATGTATATATTGACAGGTGGGCCGTTGTTTGGGGTGGTGGGAGGATGGGATCGTTGTTATTGTTAAGGGGATTGATTTTGTATTTGTTACTGTTTATTGTTTGTTGGTGGGGTGTAAATTTTGAAGGAAAATGTGAAAATGGAGAATAAAAACATTAAAAAAAAGAAAGTGACATATTTCTACCAGACAAGAACCTTAAACCTGAACAAATCCAATAACATAGGTATGAGGGGAAAAATACTAAGATTAATTGGGTAACACTGAGACTGCGGCGCTGTGGACCCGGTTTCGAATCCCGGCCCTGGGTCACTATCCTTGTGGAGTTTGCACATTCTCCCCGTGTCTGCGTGGGTTTCACCCCTGTAGCCACCTAAAATGGATGCTGAGCTACAAAATAGGTCAACCGCTAAGACTGCTGGGAAACAGACAGTTTAGCCAGAACAGCAGTCTGCAAAGAGCAGTTTGCATTCTGCAGCAGCAGAAAACCAGTTTGGGCTCAGGTGAAAAGACCTTAGCTAGGTGCAAATGGCAAAACGCTTTGCATGCTAATGAGGCGATCAGACTTGAACACCCACACAATAGATACATTTGGTTCTGAATGGACACATTCTAATCAAGGCCCAGACATCGAGGCACCAGAAACCTCCAAACAAAAGGACATAAGAAACGCCCCCTCCCTCACGGAGACCCCCTCGCATTGGGGAATTAATCCAGTATCGATAAGAAATTGATCCAATAGGTAGAGCCCGCCCGAGAAGAGGGAAGGACAATGGAACCCCTATAAAAGATAGGGACCTCGTGTTGTCCGGTCTGTTTTGTGCTCCGACTACCTGTGATCCTGAACTTGACTCCTGACTCCAGCCGTTGAGCACCAGCCGCCGAACCGTAAGTGCCAGTACGACGCTCGCTACGCGAACTAAGCCCGCTAGAACCCCCAGTGACCAGAACGCTTGCTGAAGGTTGCAGCCTCAAGACCAGGACGAAGGCCTCGTTCCCTGACCTTGCCTGTTCCTGTTAGATAAGTATTCTGATTACTTTAGTTTAGTCATAGCTTAGTCTCTTAGTGTGTGCATGAATATTTATTATTACTGTATAATAAATATTATCGTTTGGACCTTACTAATCGGTGTATCGTCTTTATTACTTTGAACTTGACCTTGGAATACTTGTGACGTTGTCTATACGGCAACTGGCGACTCCTAAAGCTGAATAATTACATACAACAGAGCCTAGTAGTGTTAAGCACACGTCGAATACGGAGGCGTGTTAATACACTCCAATAAACGCGTTTTACGCCCATAGTAAAACGTGCAACATTTAGTGGCGACTCCCTGGCGGGACACGGTTGTAAGTGGAAACCCCACACCGTCCAGGACCCTGAAATTTGAATTAGAACTCCAAATTGCAGAGAAAGAAAGAGATCACAAGTATTCAAGGTGTTCAAAATAATAAGCGTAATTCGGAAGTGTGTTTAGTGCATGCGTACTAACAGGGCTGTAAGGTAAAACTGAAAGCATTTTGTTGCGACAAACTTTCGGCAGTTTTTGAACGGAACATAGCGTAAGCCGTACCCGTTTCTTGAAACACAACCCCAGCAACCCCCTGTTCCAAATTAATAAAAGAGAGTCAGAGAAAATGGCCATGCAGGCAATGGAACGTCTGATGGATCCAGCAAAGTTTGTGGTCGCAGCGACCAGCAGCAGTAGCAGGGTAGGCCAGTGTCCCATGTGGGAGCTGGAACTCCGCAAATATTTACAAGGAAAGGGATGGCCCCTTTGGAAAGAGTTTTGTTTGAATGAGGAGACAGGTCCCGGAAGTATAGAACCTCTCTCAAATTCACAAAAAGAACCTCAGTAAAGCACGCAAGCCGATGGCGATTGTGTCCTGTTTGGCACAATTGCGAGGCACAGAGGAGGTCGTCAGGACGCTCCGGTCAGAATTAGAAGAAAGGAATCGCATGAGTAAGGTCGATGTCAGGGACATTGAGAAAGAAAATCTGGATCTAAGAGGGAAGTTGCTAGAGAAAGGTAGAGAGGTGGATGATGCCAAGAGGGCACATCAGTCTTGTCTAGCCCATCTCAGCAGTTCCCAGACCCAGTATGAAAAGGCTTATCAGGACGTGCAACGTGCCGTTCTGATAAGGGAGGAATCAGAGAAGCAGGTGGAGGCATTGCAGAGGCAATGCTCTGATCTCAAAGCAGTTTTGAGAGCACTCCATGCTGCAACCACAGAACAAAGGCAAAGTACTGTGGATCACGCGAAATGCAGGAAACAGATTGCAGAGCTGCAATCGCTGCTTTCGGTGCAAAATGGGTTCCAAAGCACCTTTGGGACCCAGTTAGATGGAGAAAATGCCCCAGATTGGCAAGAACTAAGTGAAACAGCACAGCGATATGTTCAGGGAACATGTGCGCCAGCCGCGCAACAGAAAAGGCAGGCACCCCCACCCCCCACAGATCAGATCATATCCGCACCCATGAACCCAGTAACCACGCAGAGAAAAGCCATAACAGAAGGCGCACCAGATATAACCTACACCACCCCCTTAACCGTCACCCAGCTCAGGGACGCATGTGAGAAGATCACTCCGTTCCTCCCCACCGCAGACCCCCACCAGTTCTTCGCTAAAGTAAAACAGCAGGCTACCATGTACGGCCTGGATGAGAGAGAGCAGGTTAAGCTCACAGTTCTGAGCTTAGACCAGTCAGTAGTAGCAGCCCTCCCCGACCCACAGAACGTGGCTGGAGGCACCCTAGAGGAGATGCACACCTCCATTTTAGATGCCATCGGGTATAATCGAGGTGACCCCGTAGAAGGTCTGAATAAGTGCAGGCAGAAAAGATCCGAACACCCCACAGCATTCGCAGGAAGGCTGTGGATTCATTTCAATGCAGTTTTCGGCGAGTTAAACAGAGCGCATTTGAACCGGGAAAATATGGTTAAATGGACGCGCACCATTATCTCACACGCAACAGAGGCAGGACAGAGCGCTTGCAACAGCTACGACCCCTCAGAAGAGGCCCATAACGAGAAATGGGTCCTGAAAAGATTGTCCCGCGCTTGGGAGCAATCGCTTCAGGCAAAAGGCAGAGTTAGATCCCCAGAAGAGGCTCAGGCTGCTGCAGATATTCAAGCAGTCAGAGAGCACCAGAAGCCCGCTTGGGTAAATGAAGGCAAGAGCAGCCCTCAGCAGAAGGGACAGGAATGCTATAACTGTGGACAGTTAGGGCATTGGGCTAAAGAGTGCAATGCACCCCAGCGATCTCAGAGAGGCCAGCAGACAGGCACTCTGAACCGCAGTAAGGCAAAACCCATCCACAATGTAGCAGTACAGTCAGGACCCACCAATGTGGACGAGACGAACTGACGGTGTTCGGGCTCCCCCACTTGGGTCTGTGACACACTATGGGACTCATCAGGGAGACCCGTAGTCACAGCAAGAGTAAAAGGGAAGCCCATAGAGTTACTGTGGGACACAGGAGGCTCCCGCACCACCATTAACTCTACGATCACGGCACACGCAGACACGTGGCCGACCACCTCCACCATCACACTTAGCGGGTTCACCGGACACTCGCAGCAGGGACATATCACAGCACCCGTAGCGATCCAGCTAGGGAACATCTCAACCAAACACTCCGTAGTTCTAGTAAATCTTCCCCGGACAGCAGAGCACATCCTGGGGATAGATTTTATGAACGCTCACAGCTTGTCGTTCGACCCAGTGAACCAGTGTGTCTGGCGAATGGCTAGATCAGACAGAGCACCAGCCACCCTCACAGTAGGAGACTACGCTAATCGGATTAGCGCAGTGGGAGAGTACTCATTCGACCTGACTACACTCCACACCGACCGACAAATTAAGGCCCTACTAAACAAACACAGGACAGCATTTGCAAGTCACCGTCATGACTGTGGCAGAATGACTGGACAAGTTCATGTTACCGGACAGGACCCCCGACCGCAAAAGCAATATAGATTTCCCCTCGAGGCAGAGGTGGAAATAGAAAAGGTTATAGGTAGCTTGTTGGACCAAGGTGTACTGAGAACGGTAGCCTCCACCAACAATGCCCCTATTTGGCCAGTGAGGAAGCCCGATGGATCATGGCGTCTGACCATCGATTATCGGGAACTCAACAAAGTCACCCCCGCAGTAGCCCCAACGGTAGCTACTAGTCCCGAGACCATGCTCAAGCAGGGTCTCAACGCCAAGTACTTCACGGTATTGGATATCAGTAACGGATTCTGGTCAATACCATTGGCAAAAGCGTGCCAGTACAAATTTGCCTTCACTTTTAAAACACAACAGTATACGTGGACATGCCTTCCACAAGGATTCCACAATTCCCCCTCCATTTTCCACCGACAGCTGGCAAGTGGATTAGAGAAATTTTCCCGACCCGAATGTCTGGTACAGTATGTAGACGACCTACTACTGCAGACAGACACAAAGGCAGAGCACATTACGCTTCTGGCCGAACTCCTGGAACTCTTGACTGAAATTGGCTGTAAAGTTAACCCGAAAAAGGCCCAGATTTTGGCAGATAAAGTGATGTATTTGGGAACAGTCATCACGCACGGCAAACGCGAGATCGAATTCAAAAGAATTGATTCGATTGTCAAATTGCCCCTTCCCCAGAATGTTTCAGCCCTCCGGTCGTTTTTAGGACTGGTTGGTTATTGTCGGAACCACATAGACGGATTTGCGACAAAAGCAGCCCCACTCTCAGACCTCCTTAAGAAAGGAGCCCCCTGGGAATGGCTTCCGCAGCATACAGGCGCTGTGGAGGAGTTAAAACGAGCCCTTGGTGCAGCACCCGCGCTGCTAGTCCCAGACCCACTTTCCCCGTACGCAATCGAGGTAGCTAGCACCGATCTGACCCTCTCGGCCGTGTTGCTTCAGGAACGGCACGAGCAGCTAAGACCAGTGGCTTATGCCTCCCGACTGTTAGACCCGGTAGAACAAGGATTCTCTGCCTGTGAGAGGCACCTCCTTGCTGTCTTCTGGGCAGTGCAGTATTTCTCATACATCACCGGACTCAACCCCATTACTATTCTGACCGAACACACACCCACACAGCTACTACTAGACGGTCGACTGAAGGACGGTTCAGTTAGCCAGATTAGGGCAGCTAGGTGGACCCTACTTTTACAAGGACGGGACATTACTGTAAAACGGACACGCACACACACATATTTAGCAGACAACCTCCAATACCCCGGACAGCCCCATGACTGTGAAATTGTAGCTCCCCTGCATAACACAGGACCCTTTATCGCAAAGACACCCCCCAGGAAGATAGGGAACCCAAAACAAAGCCCCCAACCCACAGACACGTGTGGACCCTTGAGGATTTATGTAGACGGTTCCTCCACAGTTTTAAATGGTGAGCGTATCACAGGATGCGGCATCTATGTAGAGGACGCGCAGGGGCGCGCTCTCGAAGAAATCGCTCTTAAGTTACCAGGTCACTTAGGCGCGCAGGCAGCAGAGCTCGCAGCCATAGCGTATATAGTGGACCACCCCGATTCTTTCCCCAGCCCAGCAGACATATATTCAGACAGCTTATATGTCTGTAATAGCTTGACAGATTTTCTACCCCTGTGGAGGACACGAGGTTTTGTCTCCGCAGACGGGAAACCCCTTCCATCAGCCCCTCTACTCCAGCATATTTTAGCAAAAGCGAAGGACAGGACCTTCGGCATAATAAAAGTAAGAAGTCACCATAGGTCATCCCCCCCTGGGAATGTAAAGGCCGACGCACTGGCTAAGGCAGGTTCCAGGCGAGGACACTTATGGACCCCCCCCAGCTAGCGCACCAGCTAGCGCCCCTGTGAGCGCAGTCCACATCTCACAGACGGATATTAAAGATCTCGTGGCAGCACAGAAACAGGACGGAGACCTCAGGGAGGTTTTCAAGGGAAACTTTGTGCCTGCGTACGAGCACTTTAAACACACACTGACCACACATGAGGGTGTGATCATTAAGGATCAACTTTATGTGGTCCCGAAGCAAGACAGGAATCAGATGATTGCCTTGTTCCATGACGGACACGGGCATCAGGGAATTGATGCAACAACGAGGCCCCTCAGGCAACTCTGTTGGTGGCCTAATCTCAGGAATGATGTAACGCACTACATTGAGAATTGCCTGATTTGTGCTCAGAATAACCCGGAGCGGTATTCTAAGAAAGCACAACTTCGGCATACTCGCCCAGTTAACGGCCCTTGGACAAACCTCCAGATCGATTTTATAGGTCCATTGCCCCCTTGTAGGAATGGCTATAAATACGTTCTGGTGGTCATCGACACCTTTACCAAATGGGTAGAGGCATTCCCCTCTAGAACAAATACAGCAAAGACAGCTGCAAAGATCCTGACCCACCACATCTTCACGAGATGGGGTTTACCCCGAAGTATCGATTCGGACCAGGGATCTCACTTTACAGGACGGGTCATGAGGAACGTCCTGACAATATTTGGAATAAAACAAAATTTTCATATTGCGTACCATCCACAGTCCAGCGGGATTGTGGAGCGCATGAATCGGGCTCTAAAAACTACCCTTAGGAAAATGGTTCAGGAGAATAACTCCACATGGGATTCAGTGCTCCCATTTGCACTCATGTTCATAAGGAACACTGTTTCCACTTCCACAGGCTACACACCACACACACTCATGACCGGACGCCCTATGAAAGGAACAGAATTCCTTTTAGGACTGGACATGACCAGCCCCGAGGTGACAGCCCTCACACACAAAAAGACGGTTAAAGACTTAGTTGAGACTGTGAGGTCTGCACAGATTGCAGCCGCAGTTCAGCTAGGGAAACGCCGTCAACAACGCACCGCTTGTTTTAATAAGACCGTACACCCCACAGAATTCCAGGTTGGGCAACAGGTAATGTTATCTGTTTACAACCCCAGCAGTTTTTTGGCTCCAAAATATTCCGGTCCCTACTCAATTTCGGACAAAATTAGCCCCTCCGTTTACAGGATAAAGTATCCTAATGGGAAGACCGCGTGGTTCCATATTAACCAGCTTAAGGCATATGGAACACAGTCCAACCATGCTCACCATGTCCTGCTGGATGCAGCAGAACACTTCACCCCGCCCACCAGAGACACTTCTCCACCATCCCCCTCACAGACCAGTTCATCAACGGACTCGCCCACGACTCCGCCCACAGACCACTACAGACCACGCCCCGACACGCCCACAAGCTGCCACAGCAGAGACAGCAGGACAGACACTGACTCTGAAGACAGCGACAGCACACAGCCATACAGCCCACACTGCTCCAACTACGACCCCGACTCCAGTGACCCCATGGAAGTCACTTACCTTAAAAACCCAGAACCACCACCCGACCCCGACTACCCCGACAACACACTCGACACTACACAATGGCACAGGGACAACTCATACAGACTTGTCCGCAATGACGAGAGTGACCCCCGGTCACACAATTCGAAAATAGCATGCCTGATCCACACAAGGGTGTGGGATCCGGGAGAGCAGGACGACGCAATGTCTGAATCCCGACACGGCAACCCCTTTGTGACCCTGTTCACAGAGACAGAGGAAAAGTGAGGTGTCCAGATGATGTAAAATAGGAATCGTTTGAGGGAAACGATGTCCTTTCTGATGGAACCTGCACGTATGTTTGTCTTCGTTTTATGTTTGTTTTGTTTCAGGAATGTAAATGTTTCAGTTGGAGGATGGACATCTTCTTTTCAGCTGAAAAGATTGTGACCACCTCACATACACGTTAGTTTATCTGCAGATATCTCTGAGAACTTCAGTGATGTCCTCAGTTGGAGCATCTTGGCTCCCTTGGTTTTTTTTTAGGTGCCCCTCTATTCGGCGAATAGAGGCTGCAAGTCATGATGAACACATTCGTACCCGTTTTCTTTCCAGGTTACTCAGGCAGTGGACAAACGGCACTGAGGACCCGCCCTGTCTGAGAACCCACTTTGGTCAGCCAAGCTCGGGTATGGCACAGCACGCCCTACCCGGGGATTCCATCCAAATCGTACCCGTAGCGACCCATACGCAACTCATTCGGACGTTTCTTTCCAAATTTTGTTTTCATTTTTCGTTAGGCAGCCCTTCGGCCGCCATCCCACATGCTATTTACATCCAGGAACATTCGGATGGTAAATGAGCAAGGCCTGCGAGACGGCTCGCAGGAGAAGGATTGTTAGGTGTATTCTGGTCTTCAAATTCGCTTTTGAAAAAGAAAAAATGAAGGGAGTCACAGGGTGTGACTTGGCCAGTCATTTTTAAAGGGTCAATCGGAATATAAAAGACAGATGCAATAACAAGTAAAGATCTTAAACTGTGTATTGACAGATACTGTGCTTGATCCCATAGCTTTCGAAGGTCGAGACAGGGATCGAAGCAAGGATTGTCCATACAGGAGGAAGAAAGAAGAATACCAAGATAAAGATGATGGAAGCTCACCTACTGTTGTTAACTGTGATATTTGTTTGTGTGGAAACAAGACACGTTTCCCCCACAACCCCCACCGTAAATGTTTCCCTTACAACCACTCCCCAGTGCTCAGCTCTGATCAGTGAGGTTCAGACCTGGTGCACTAAATTTATGACATGGTACTCCATGTCATATGTAATCGAATCACTACTGGTGATTGCGATCCTCATTATCCTTGTACAGACCCTCAGGTTGAGGAAGTGGAAGAGGAGAGCCTCCCGTTCTTGCCCTTCCGTCTATGGAGTTCGATCTCCGATTTTCCGATTTCATCAATCCCCTCTGCCCCATGATGAATAAAGCACTGTGTAAAGAATAAAAAAAATTCAACCCTGTATTGTATTGTCCTATACTCGACTGCCGAGTTAGGAAATGTGATGTTGTGGTGTGAATGGTTAAGGTTTTAGAGTGTGAGGAAATGTTTAAGTAAAGTTAGGGATAATTGTGATAGGTAGAGGTTCCCAGTTTATGGTAATGCATGTCCCCTTTGACATAGCGCCAAATAGAATGTTAGGTAAAAATTTTTTTCTTCCATAGTTTAAGACAGAGTAGCCCAGGAACTGGCAAGAGGTCAGGGGACACAAAGAAGGCAACCCAGATGCACTCAAGACGACGTACATTGTGATCCTTCACAATATTTTGATTGTGAGGATCACAAGGAGGGAATGTAGCCACCTAAAATGGATGCTGAGCTACAAAATAGGTCAACCGCTAAGACTGCTGGGAAACAGACAGTTTAGCCAGAACAGCAGTCTGCAAAGAGCAGTTTGCATTCTGCAGCAGCAGAAAACCAGTTTGGGCTCAGGTGAAAAGACCTTAGCTAGGTGCAAATGGCAAAACGCTTTGCATGCTAATGAGGCGATCAGACTTGAACACCCACACAATAGATACATTTGGTTCTGAATGGACACATTCTAATCAAGGCCCAGACATCGAGGCACCAGAAACCTCCAAACAAAAGGACATAAGAAACGCCCCCTCCCTCACGGAGACCCCCTCGCATTGGGGAATTAATCCAGTATCGATAAGAAATTGATCCAATAGGTAGAGCCCGCCCGAGAAGAGGGAAGGACAATGGAACCCCTATAAAAGATAGGGACCTCGTGTTGTCCGGTCTGTTTTGTGCTCCGACTACCTGTGATCCTGAACTTGACTCCTGACTCCAGCCGTTGAGCACCAGCCGCCGAACCGTAAGTGCCAGTACGACGCTCGCTACGCGAACTAAGCCCGCTAGAACCCCCAGTGACCAGAACGCTTGCTGAAGGTTGCAGCCTCAAGACCAGGACGAAGGCCTCGTTCCCTGACCTTGCCTGTTCCTGTTAGATAAGTATTCTGATTACTTTAGTTTAGTCATAGCTTAGTCTCTTAGTGTGTGCATGAATATTTATTATTACTGTATAATAAATATTATCGTTTGGACCTTACTAATCGGTGTATCGTCTTTATTACTTTGAACTTGACCTTGGAATACTTGTGACGTTGTCTATACGGCAACTGGCGACTCCTAAAGCTGAATAATTACATACAACAGAGCCTAGTAGTGTTAAGCACACGTCGAATACGGAGGCGTGTTAATACACTCCAATAAACGCGTTTTACGCCCATAGTAAAACGTGCAACACCCCACAACCCAAAGATGTGCTGGTTAGGTGGATTGGCCATGCTAAATTGCCCCTTAATTGGAAAAGAAAAATAATTGGCAACTCTAAATTTATAAAAAAGATTAATTGGGTACATGGACTAAAAGATATGCAAGGAGATCAACGGTGGGAGACATTTAAAGAAACAACTCAAAATCTTCAACAAAAATATATTCCATTGAGAAAAAACACAATGTCAAAGAACCATATGTGGCTCACTCAGGAAGTTAAGGATAGCATTAAATTAAAATAAGAGGTTTACATTGTTGCAAGAAAACAGCAGCAAGTCTCAGGATTGTGTCTTTTAGAAGCCAGCAAAAGTTGATAAAAAGGGGAAAAAATAGAATGAGTAAACTAGCCAATAATAAACAGATTGTAAGATCTTTTAGAAGTATGTACAGAGGACGAATAGCTTAAGTATGTGTCGGTCCCTTAGAAGTAGAGAGAGGAGAAATTATCATGCGGAATGAGGAAATAGCAGAAGCATTGAACAAATGTTTTGTGTCCGTCTTCACAGTGGGAGATACAGGTTTCATGCCAGAAATAGACGGCAACCTATAGGCTTTTAAAAAAGTGAGGAATTTAAAGAAATTAACATCAGAGAAAAAGTATTGGTGAAAATGTAAGAAATGGAATCCAGTAAATCCCCAGGACCTGATGGCCTAGAACCTAGAGTTCTAAAAGAGATAGCTGCAGAGATAGTGGATGTGCTGGCTATGACTTTCCAAAATTCCTTAGACTCAGCTATGGTCCCATGAGATTATGTAGGGAACTGTGAAGCTATTCACTTTGGTCGTAAGAATAGAAAAGCAGAATATTTTAAAATATTGATGTTCAAAGAAACTTGGATGTACCTGTAAAAGGACCACAGCAAGTTAGCATGCAGGTGCAACAAGCAATCAGGAAGTCAAATAAAGAAGTAATTCTACAGTTGTACAAGCCAGGGACACAGGTTTGATTCCGACCATGTCCGGTTCCGGCATGTCCACATTAACCCTTACCAACTTTTACAGATGCACTATAGAGAGCATCCTATCGGGCTGTATCACTGCTCGGCCCAGGACCGCAAGGGACTTCAGAGTCGTGAATACCGCCCAGTCCATCACACGAACCTGCCTCCCATCCATTGATTCCATCTACACCTCCCGCTGCCGGCATAATCAAGGATCCCTCCCACCCAGCTTATTCACTTTTCCAACTTCTTCCATCGGGCAGGAGATTCAGAAGTCTGAGAACACGGACGAACAGACTCAAAAACAGCTTCTTCCCCACTGTCACCAGACTCCTAAATGACCCTCTTATGGACTGACCTCATTAACACTACACCCGTGTCTGCTTCATCCGATGCCAATGCATATGTAGTACATTGTATATATTGTGTTGCCCTATTATGTATTCTCATGTATTTTCTTGAATTCTGTTTAATTCCCTTTTCTTCCCATGTACTGAATGATCTGTTGAGCTGCTTGCAGAAAAATACTTTTCACTGTACCTCGGTACACGTGACAATAAACAAATCCAATCCAAGGGTGACTGTGTGGAGTTTACACATTCTCCCTGTGTCTGAGTGGGTTTCCTCTGGGTGCTCTGATTTCTTCCCACAGTCCAAAGATGTGCAGGTTAGGTGGATTGGACATGCTAAATTCCTCTTAGTGCACAAAAGGATAGGCGGGTTTTTAAAAAAATAAATGGTTTTTATTGGGTTTTTGAGCACCTATATTTACTGTTATGTACAGAGAATAATATATATATATAGAAGAGAAGGGCACACACAAACATATAAAAAAAACCCCCAAAAAAGCAATAATAGAGATAAAAAATAAAATAAAGTAACTGGTAAGGTATTATGCACCAGCTCAACAGCAGCATCTCTGTACAATTGGCAATATTATTTACAACACACAAGTAGGCATCTTTTTTTGGGGGGCGGGGGTGTGTGTGTGTGTGTATGGAGACCGGGGTGGTAGATATACATTTGGGTGCCGGAGAAATAATTACAGAGGGCGATACTCGAATGGGTCTGGTGTTGGTGTTGTCACTTGCTTCTCCCGGATGGATTTCACTGCTGTTGTCGTCTCGCGCTCACCTCCGCTTCAGCTGTTCCTCCTGTCTTTCGGCTGTATTTCCCTTGTTCTTTGTTCCTGTAGATGGCAAGTTTGTTATCGGTTCCCGTGCCCTCCTTCCGGCTATCGTTTCCCTGCCTCCCTGGTTCTCCTCTATTGTTCCCTGTCTCTTCCCTCTTTCCCCCCTACGGTGGTTCGCCTTTCTTTCCTCTTAGGTTTAGCTGTAAGCCCCTCCTCTCCCGGTCTATCTATCCCTCTCATGCTTTGGCTACTTTCCCCTGATTCTTGGCTACCTGGCTATTCTTCTGCTTGTTCGTTGGCCACAAACAGGTCCTGGAATAATTGGGTGAAGGGCTCCCACACTCTGTGGAAGCCGTCGTCTGACCCTCGGATGGCAAATTTGATTTTCTCGATTTGGAGAGATTCCGAGAGGTCAGACAGCCAGTCTGCAGCTGTGGGTCGTGCTGCTGATCGCCAGCCGAACAGGATTCTACGGCAGGCGATCAGGGAGGCAAAGGCAAGGGCGTCCGCCCTCCTCCCCAGGAATAGAACTGGCTAGGATATGCAGGGTTACGGGGTTATGGCATGGGCCTAGGTAGGAGGCTCTTTTGAAGGATTGGTGTAGACATGATGAGTCGAATGCTGTCTATCTACATTGCAGGGATTATATGAAGGTTTTTTTGAGACCACATCTAGAATACTATGTTCAATTTTAGTCTCCACATTTATGAAAGGATATGCTTGCATTTGAGATGGTACACCATAGGTTCACTAGATTGGGTCCTTGGATAAGGAGATTGTCCTATGATAAAAGGACGAGTAAATTAGGTTTATATTCGGAGTTTAGAAGAATGAGAGGCACTCTCATTGAAACCTACAAAACGTTGAAGGGGTTAGATAGGGTAGACGCTGAGATTGTTTCTGCCAGTTGGAGAGTCTAAAATTCTCTGGATAAAGGGCCGATCGATTTGGACTGAGATGAGAAATTACTTCACTAAAGGGTTGTGAATCTTTGGAATTCTTTACCTTAAAGGATTGAGGATGTTCCATTGTTGAATACATGCAAGGCTGGGACAGACAAATTTTTGGTCTTTTGGGGAATTAGTCAGCGAACTTGGAGGGGTTAGGAGTTGAAGCCCACGATCATAATGAATGGCAGAGAAAGAGCCAAATGGACTGCTCCTGCTCCTATTTCTTGTGTTCTCCTCTCCTAAATGATTTCCCCCTTATCTTTAGACCCAAATAGATTGAAACTTCAATCGAATTATTCAACATTCCAGGGAATTCAGCCTATGTTTGCGCAATTGCACCTTGTAAGTTAACCCTTAAGAGTCCAGGAATTATTCTGGAAAGTTCACTGGCTCCTTTCAACATATGCTTCCTCTGGTCTGGTGCCCAGAATTGCCCCACATGTGTAGTCTGCGGTAGCCAGGGATAAGGGAATCCCAGATTTGAAATTATACTTTAAAGCGAAATTAGAAGAGGAGGAAAGTGGCGTTTTCGCGCCACAGGACAGCCAACTCGCTCCTAATGGCCGCCGCCGAGTCCGTCAATCAAACTGCCGCGCATGCGCGTCCGGAAGTCCCGCCTCCGCACTCCCAAGGCCGATGCCGATTGGCCGAAACGTCGGCGGCGGGGGCCCGGCTCCGGTTGGCCGGGAGAGCTGTCACCCGCCGTGGAGAGCTGTCACCCGCCGTGACGTCACCGCGCCGTTGCTAATGGCCGTCGCCTTCAGGTTTGGTTGATCTTCGTTTCCTGCAGTGAAGGCTGCTGTGAGAGCGCGCGCGCACACAGACAGACAGAGGGAGAGGCAGCCGAGGCAGGAAGAAACCAGGATTTAACGGTATGGCGGCGGCGGAGGAGGAGGCCGGTCGGCTGTTTGAGCACCGCAAGGGCTAGGCCCCGAGCTTGCGCAGGCACTGATGCACACAGGGTGAAGCTGGAGCGATTTGATCCCCTTGGCGTCTCCGTTTAATACAATGCGGCTGTTTCCCTCCCCTGCTCCCTTCACCCTCTCTTGCCATTGAATCTCCTGGAGGAGCTGAGGTGGGAAGATGCCTTTCCAGTGTTTCTGTTTGGCAGCACAGGCTCGTTTCGACTCGAAGTGGCTGAAGACGGATTTGCAGGTATTAAAAATAATTAGATAATTATTTCCCGTCTAAGTGGCGGGTGGAATCTGTAATGTGGGTTAATATAACTGTGATGATACCTCACCCCCACCCAGGTCCAGGGATGTCGATTAAGGAGAGTAAGGCTAATGGGGTGATGTGTGTGAATTTGGTTGAGTGGGTGAGGGATGCCGATTAATGCAGCGTGATCATATTTTCAGTCTCTTCTGCAGACAGACAGCCATGTATTTGGATGGTTCTTTTCTCCTTTTTACCAAATCTCCACCTCCCGCTTTCCTCTGCCTTGCTCCTGTCTGCTCCAATGATGGGGATAGGAATAGTGATCGGGAGGATTTAAAATTTATATGTATAACATATGTGCACTTATATTATCCTGTGTAGGGTCTTATTGTTCTGAGTTCAGTTGGCCTCTGCTTTGGGGTGTGTATCATCATACACTGCAAGCAGTTACCAGTACTGAAACATTATACTGTATTTAAAAGATCACTATGTACTTTCACTCAAGCAAAGGATACTTAAGGAATTGCATTACTATCAACAAAATATCAGTTGCCATACATTACCTTAATCACCTTTGGGTTTTAACTAGGCCTTGGTGAATTGGAGGCAGCAAGGTACCATTTTTAAAATAAAACATCTTTCGTAGAACTATAATTCACCGGTTTAGCCTCCTTTATACGACACTTTGTGGAAGGTATATTCATTCTGCTAAATTATTTGTATGCATTGAATAACATTCAGAATGTATTCTGTTGGCGGGTTCCTTACTGTGTGGGGGAGGGGAGGAACCTCTGGTCAATATGACTGAGGTGAAGAGTGAATTTGTGATGGGAAAAATGAGAAATTCAAAGTACTGAGTAGTGATGTAGCATGTGTAACAGATTACTTTGCTATGGAATATTAAGGTAGAGATGTGTACTTGCTCTTTCCCATGTATTTGAATTCTAAACACAATTGTACCAATAGAAGAAAGGCCATTGGCTGAAATGCTGTTCCCATATAATTCTAATTGAAGCGTGAGCTTATTTTCTCATATGTGCCATCCTTCTTCAAAAATCTTGCTGTCTTGAATGTATTTTCTGGCATTTAGTTAGAGCAGGGAGAAGGGAGAGATGTGAGAGTAGATCCTGTCTGCAAGACAGAATGACGCACACTGAATTATATTGGAATTTGCAACATGGAAGAAAGTTGTTTTGGCCTAATCAGGCCATGCTTTTCATGCGCCCACCTTGTTACCATGCGCCCACCTTGTTACCACGTATTTCTTATTCCACTTTCCATCAATGATTTATGTAACCTATTTTTAAATTTTGGCAGGGGCTCTGTTTCACTAATTTTGGTAATGCATGCAGTTAATGTGTTTAAAAAAAAGAAGAAATTTCTGATGCATGATCACTTGAGATCTGTGTCCCCTTGTTTTAGCCCCCACAATCACTACAAACAGTCCTATGATGTGGGAAGAGCTGCAAACGTGAAACAAGGTATGGGGAAAGTCCAGGCGTATGGCGTTGAGATCGAGAATCAGCCATGATCATATTGAATGGTGGAGCTGACTTGGAAGGGCCAAATGGTTTGCTGTTATTTTCTTTGCATCTATTGTAATTTGGGGATTTTCTGAACAGTTTCTATTCTGCAACAGTCACTGAATGTATAGGCTCATTAATGCAGTCGAATATCCTAAGAAAGAGGGATTGGATGCAGAGTAGGAATCGAAAGACGTGCAAGGAGATGTGACTGAAAGACAAGTCAAAGAGCAAATTTTTCAAAAACGTTTGAAGGTGGGTAAATTGTGGAAAGATGGGGATGGTTTAGGAAGAGTGGTTTAGAGTGCAGTGCCATCCATAGAGTCCCTACAGTGCAAAATGAGGTTATTTGGCCCATCGGGTCTGCACCGATCCTCTGAAAGAGCATCCTATCTAGACCCACACCTCCATCCTATTCCCACAACCCCATCTAACCTGCACATCCTTGGACACCAAGGAGTAATTTATCATGACCAATCCTCCTAACCTGCACATCTTTGGACTATGGGAGGAAACCGGAATACCTGGAGGAAATCCATGCAGGCATGGGGAGAATGTGCAAACTCCACACAGTCACCCAAGACCGGAATTGAACCCGGGTCCCTGTTGCTATGAGGCAGCAGTGCTTTCCACCGTTTCACCTATAATGCCGGGGCCATGATGCAGAGGTTGCGGGTGGGGAGGCGGAAGGAGTGGTGATTACTGGTGACGTCTGGAGGATATAAACTGGAAAATAAGTTTGAAAGATCTGGAGTGAAGCTATTGAATGGTGGAACAACAATGATAGGTGGCGGGACTCTAGGATATCAATGGAAGTGGATCTTGGGGTGAAGTAGACTGGTCTATAGTGGATAAACAATGAGATAGATCCTTGAGGGAATTGCACCTGGGAATGAGTAGGGTATGGATGAGCATTTCGGTGATGGGATCTGAGATTGATGTGGAAATACACAATGGTTGGTGATGACTGGATGGGTGAGTGATGTTTGGTTCAGTCTGAGTTTGTAATATGGGGAAGGGTGGAATCTGTGGGGGTATCAGCTGATGCACTACAGAGGTTCAGAAAAAGTCTGCTACATTGATTTGACGAACCATTTGTAGATTTTACTGAGAAATGACGATGATATTGTCATGTTTTGTTAATTTGGCTTTACAAACCTGGTGTAAATAAACTGTTTTAAATATATATCGATGAGTTTTAAAACATGACCTTGATTATTGTTTTGTTTGGAATAGCCATTGTTTAAAGAAACAAACACTCTCAGAAAGGAATTTTGAGCAAATTATTTTTTTGCTCCAAACGATCCTTTTCTGTTTGCAGTCTAGCTGTAGTGACCTGTGAGTTTCATCAGAACCCATTAATAGACCAACTTGTGTATGTTTCTTGTAGAATTTCAACAGAATTTCCCTATCACAGTAAATGTCGTGTCAGCACTGACCCTCTGAAAGAGCAGCCCATATGGGCCCACTCCCTCATCCCATTCCCACCCAACCTGCACATCTCTGGACACTAGGGGGTAATTATCCAGCTAATCTGCACATTTTTGGACTGTGGGAGGAAACTGAGCACCCGGAGGAATCCCAGGCAGTCACGGGAGAAAGTGCAGATGGAATTGAACCCGCCCTTTGACACTGTGAGGGAGCAGTGCTAACCACTGTGCCACTATTGCATTTGCTATGCCAAAATTTGCGCTTTGAGAAATCTTTAATGGGAACTAGGAATGCAGTCATACATTTAAAAAGTATTGATATACTGAACTGACATCTAGTCCCTGTTGGTATTAGTTTCCTGAGCCCATCTTTTTATTTTGTTTAAACTGTACAGATACTTTTACTGGTTGTTTTGCCTCTGTATTTTGGTCTTGTGAAGGGAGAGTTTTATTTTTAAACAGTTAATGATCTTTCAACTGCATGTACAGTATGTGATTTGTTTTCCCTCTTGAGGTATCTTGGTAAAAATTGTTGAGGTAAAAAATGTTATATTTAAATAATGTGGCTGATGTTTCTGTGAATTCCAACCAGGCTGACTCAAAAAAATGAGGAACTGTCTTTATTGTATCTGAAATATTTTGTCTTCACAAGCTTCCAGGATGGGCTTTAAATTCTAACTGAAATACGTATGCTACATTCATACGCAAGAGCTACTTTCAGGATTTCACCAGTACTTTTCTTTTACATTTTCTTTACATTTATGTTCATGAATGTATCATGAAGGATTGCTCATCGACTGTGCTGGCTTGCAAAACACTTTGAAGGATGTCACAGACTGCTGAGTACAGTTGGGAGGTTGACCTGCAGCTTTGAGGTTCAGAGCTGTGCAGGTGACCCTCGGTCCTCTTGGATAGCTTGTCAGGGGCTAACATTGCCGAAATTATCTGCTGCTATTGAGCTACCCTTTGCATATGGAAAGAAGGAAGTGGAATGCGCCCCCAATGTAATGTCAATCTGTTGTGAGTCATGGTTAAATTTACGAGAGAGAATCTAACTACTGTATTATGAGAGATATATGGCAAGGAAATCCTTGAAAGAGAAATCCTTATTGGAAATATAATAGTTTTAATAAATACATCTTTTATTTGTATGCCATCATAGCCCAATTGTGCTTAGTTTAACATAGTTCAATCTTTAAGCAAATCGACTATACTATTCTGGTATAACGAAATGACGCCCTTCCAAAAACGGAGCTATTGAACAACTGCAGCTTAAGCAAACACTGCATGTTTTTTTTCCTCCTTCGAACTTCTGGTGAGCTATTGCGATTATGTGAGGCCTACAATTTAACTAGTCCAGTTTAATTATGTTCTCCGTGTGCTCGCCTTTCCTATTTCACTTTGTCAGCTACCTAAATTGTCGACTTGCAGGTTGCGAAAGGAAACTCAATTGCAGAGAGAGGGATCCAAATATTTAACTTGGCCTTTTGGCCAATTTCTGTTTATATCTGGAAAGAGATAACCGAACCCGAGAAGGAATGGCAAAATTATATCTAACTATTCCAAAGTCCCTGCCAGAGATTTTTGTGACTGTCGATGTGCGTCTGGCCCGTTGTCTTGCCTGTCAACTGCATTTTATCAGGCCTGGAGATCTGGCTCCATTCCAGACCAGTTGTAAAAGGATGCTGGATTTTACCGTACAAGAGTTAGCATTAAGCTTGTGGGTTTACTTCAGTCTCAATTTATCTGAGACCCGTAGCTGAACGTTAGCTCCTTAAATGACTTTCTGGCTTTTCTTGAAAAGTTCTTGTACGTTTTAATATAGTGCCAGTAAACAAGAGAAACATCCCAAAATTGTTTTGTGGCCTGGTCTGGAGAGATACGCCTTGGTTGATGTATTGTTGTTTTTCCAGAATGCTTTCCAAAGCTTGCTGGGAATCCTTGGAATAGTGAACATAATGATTGATGGATTTTTAAAAAAGTCAGCAAAAGTTACAGGAAGAAATAGTGTTCTACATGTTGTAAACAAGCCCATAAAAAATGCCTTTGGGCTTCAGATCACTGTTATCTGTGAATCAAAAGACCACGGGTTCAAAATAAAAAGATAACATGCGGGAAAAACTGAGCAGGCCTGGCAGCATCTGTAGAGAGAGTGACAGAGTTAACATTTCAAGTCTGGTATGACTTCTTCAGAACTCCATGGGTTTAAGCCTGACTGAGACTTGACCATGCATTCTGACAAGTGCAATGGTGAGCGTGTATTGTACTGATGGTGGCAGGTGAAGCCCTCAATTCAGTTCCCCATTTGATGTTTCAGTTGTATGTAAATTATCCTACAAAACAATTTGGAGAGGATTTATCTCTTATTCGATGGTTATCCTCCAATGCCAGACAAAAAAATGAGTTAGTCGTTCATTCATCTAATTGTCTGTGGAGTTTTGCTGTGTGCAAATGGATTGCTCGAAAAGGCATTCTCTCATTCTGCAGAGACACCGATGAAACCCACCACTACCACTTTTGACCCTGTCACTGTCTCTGATTTATCACACTGCTTGTTCCATATTGACATTTATAGGGTGAGCTCCACTCCTATCAGCTAAATGAGGCTGAACAAGAGCATTTGCTACCTTGGGGAGTTATTTAATCCTGAGATTAGCTTCTGACCACGTATCCACTCCATCACCGAGACTGCCTTATTCCACATCCGTAACATTGTCCAATTACGGCCCTGCCTCCGCACATCTGCTGAAAACATCATTCCTTTGTTATCTCTGGACATGCCCATTCCACTATTTTCCTGACTGGCCTTCCATCTTCTACCCTCCATAAACTTGAGTTAATCTAAAACTCTGCTGCCTGGATGCTACATCGTTGTTCAGAAGTATTGTCTGTAAAGCATGGTGCAATGTTTTCAAGATGTGAGTCACGCTATTTGGAAGCATCCTCTCCATCAGTTAGAGTCTGGCGCTCACTGTTGTTTTGTAGACCATGGGCTGGATTCCCCGTACCCCGACACCGAAATCACGGCGAGGGCGGAGAATCCATTTTCCCGCAAGGAATTGGGACCGGTGCCGGTTCCCCGAAAACCTGCGCAGCCTAGGACCTACCTGGGGCCATTGCCAAAGGCCCGCTCCGCCATTCTCTGCCCCCGACCAGCCGAAGACCTGACGGCGTGGATCTAATATGGTCCAGCCGGTTGGGATACTCGCGTGGCGACTGTTGACTCAGTCCGCAGCCGCTTGGTCGGGGGTGGGGGGCAATTGGAGGGCCTTGTAAGCGGCTGGGAAATGGTTGGGTGCGCGGCCAATCGGGGGTTTTCTATTTCGGGTCCAGCTCCGCAGTCCGAGTCCACCATGGCCTGTGCACATACGCGGCCTCCGACCCGGAAGTGCGGGGCCCATGACCCGGAAGTGCGGGGACCATATCTGCAGCAAAAGCTGCTAGATCTACGCCGGGTACCTGCTAGCCCACTGCATGGCTAGGAATTTGTGGCTCTTTCATGCCAGTGTTTCTGGTGTGAAACTCCACAGTTTTGACGCCTGCGTGGGGATAGAGTCCCAATAATGGAGAATCCAGCCTCATAATTTAGCATATTAATGCATCTTGAAATGAAAAATGAAATGAAAATCGCTTATTGTCACAAGTAGGCTTCAAATGAAGTTGATGTGCAAAGCCCCTAGTCACCACATTCTGGCACCTGTTCGGGGAGGCTAGTACGGGAATTGAACCGTGCTCTGGCCTGCCTTGGTCTGCTTTAAAAGCCAGCTATTTAGCCCTGTGCTATTATTGTCACAAGTCGGCTTCAAATGAAGTTGTTGTGAAAAGCCCCTAGTCGCCACATTCTGGCACCTGTTCGGAGAGGCTAGTACGGGAATTGAACCGTGCTGCTGGCCTGCCTTGGTCTGCTTTAAAAGCCAGCTATTTAGCCCTGTGCTAAACCAGCCCCTATTTAACATCTTGGGCAAAATTATGAGGTATAGTTGTGGGGAGGGTTGGTACAGATTGGAAGTGAGAGGTACGAAGAGAGGAGGTCTTCTCTATTACATAAGAAAGTAACTGTCTCTGAGGACCAAGCTGAACGTAACAGCAAATATCTCGATCATTGCTTGAAGAAGAAACTTGTGCAATTTTCATTTCTCTTTATCCTGCTCATACCCAATCCCAAAATAAAGTATTCAACTGACCTAATATTCTAATTAAAGGCACTCTGCATATGGGAGAAATATCCAATCTTGTCAGGTCACCCCAATGTGCCCATTAATTGTTCATGTGTATCTCAATCTACTAATGCTAGCAGATTATAATTCGGAATGCATCCTGGAAAGAGGATGTAGTGGTAAGCACAGCTTCTTCAAAGCTTCCAGCTCCATGAAATTCAAATGAAATACCAAGAAGAAAGAAAATCATCCAGAAATTGCTCAAGATTTATTGGCTAGATTGATGGGGCTTGTGGTTTGGAGGTGCCCACATACATCACGTTGCCGCATGGCTTTAGTTTTTTATTGAGGTGTGTCTGATTTTTTTCAAAGTTGCTCAAAGCAGCTTGGAGTTAAACAATCGTTACTTTTTAAATGAGTTATTCCATGTAGAAGTAGTGTGAATAATGAATAAATGAGAATGCAGCCCCACCGCTTTATGCTTGCTTCAGGCAGCCCCCTGTGTCAGGCAAATGCACTGACCATTTGTCATTGCCATAGCAGTCAATTGCAAAGATGCCACTTAACACATTTAAGCATGTTGGCTGTTTAGGGCTGTATAAGAGCTGGATGCTTTGTCATAACTACACAAGTTGCAATCAGCCCATTTCAAGTGTGAATTAATTGAGCTGTATTACAAAGATACACGTCTATTGAATGACTGATGCATTGTAGCAACAAATTGAATCTGCAAGAGACTCTTTAGCAATAGCAATAAAGATGGAGGCTTGGGGTAAATCCACGATTTTGATTTTTTTGTATGCATGATGCAGTAGTTTTACTGTTCACTTTATTGGGCGACAAATCTCACTAACCCCAGTGGTGGATAACGTATTTTGGAGTAGATTGCTACGTAAATTATTGCAACCTTTTCAATAGTTGTACTGTATTGTCACAAGCTGATGGGTCTGTGGTTGCATATGTGTTTGGTCACCTTCTTCAAATATGGGAGCCACATTAATCTGTTTTCAATTCAGTGATATCTTCCCAATGTCCATTGACTCCTCCAATAATTCTTGATGCTTTGCATTTCTCTTTTCTTGTCTATCTCAGCACTTTGGGGTAACTGTTATTCGTCCAATATGATTTGTTGGTTTTGAGTCCGTTTAGTCTGCCTGGGACTTCTGTTCCACATGGGGAAGTCATTGATTAAACCAAGGATATGTTGACAAAAGGGCATGCTGCTGATATCTTCCTTTGTGATAATGTGTATTTTATGGCTTGTGCTTCTTCAGCACTTGCCACCTTCCTGTTGTGCTTAACCCTAGCTGCTATTGCCTTTTCCTGATCTATTTTTGTCCCTGTTGCATTACTGTACATCTTCTATTATATTGTTCCAAGGGTTGCCCTAGCCTAGTGAGTGTTTTTATTCTGTGACACACTTTTGTGTTCGAGAGATGCTCCACTTGTTCTGAATTAAAGCATTAATGTATTTTCTACCATATTTCATTGCACTTAAAAAGGAGCCAAACATATCACTTTTAATTATTTTATGGGAAGTGGACATGATAGGCCTTTGTTGCCCATCTCTAATTGCCCTTGAGAAAATAGTGGTGAGCCTGCTTCTTGAACCATTGCAATCCATCTGGTGTAGGTATACACACAGTGCTATTAGGAAGAGAGTTCCAGAATATTGATCCAACAACAGTGAAGGAACAATGATAAAACTCCCAAGACAGGATAGTGGCAGCTTGGAGGGGAACTTGCAGGTGGTCGTGATCCCATGCATCTGCTGCCTTTGTCTTTCTAGATGGAAGAGGTTTGGAAGGTACTGTTTGGTGCGTTTCTGCAGTGCGTCTTGTAGGTAGACTGCTGTCAGTGGGAATGTTTAAGTTGGTAGATGGTGTGCTATCAGCTGGGCTGCTTTGTCCTGGGTTGTGTCAAGTTTCATAAATACATAGAAGATAGGAGCAGGAGGAGGCCTTTTGGCCCTTCGAGCCTGCTCATTCATTCGTCACAATCATGGCTGATTATCCAATTTAATAGCCTAATCCTGCTTTCTCCCCATTGCCTTTGATCCCACTCCCCCCAAGTGCTATACCAAGTCGCCTCTTGAATATATTCAAAGTTCAGTGTTGTTGGAGCTGCATTCATCAAGGCAAATGCTGAGTATTTGATCACATTTCTTCCTTACATCTAGTAGATGGTGAAGAGGCTTTGGAGAGTCACGAGGTGAGTTACTTGTTGCAAAAATCCCAACCTCTAACTTGCTTTTGTAGGCACAGTATTTATGTGGCTAATTCAGTTCAATTTCTGAATAATGGTAACCCCAAGGATGAAAATGGGGGATTCAGCTATGGTAATGTCATGGGCTGACAGTTCGATTCTCTTTTGTTGGAGATGGTCATTGCCTGGCACTTGTGTGGTGTGATGTTACTAGCTGCTTTTCAACCCAAGCCTACATATTGTCCAGGTCTTGTTGCATATGGACATGGGTTGCTTCAATATCTGAGGAGCCTTGAATTATGTTGAACATTGCAGACATCAGCCAACATCCTCACTTCTACTTTTGATGGAGGGAAGGTCATTAATGAAGCAGTTGAAGGTGGTTGGGCCTAGGGCAGGGGTGGGAAAACTACGGCCCGCGGGCCACATGCGGCCCGCCAAAGGTCTTTATGCGGCCCACCAAGTCATTAAAAAAAAAAAAAAATTTTTTTTTTACGGTTAATGGGGGGGGGGGGGGGGGGGGGGGGCTGTTGGGTTACTTACTGGTATAGGGTGGATACGTTGATTTGAGTAGGGTGACCATTGCTCGGCACAACGTCGAGGGCCGAAGGGCCTGTTCTGTGCTGTACTGTTCTATGTTCTGTGCTGTATTGTTCTATGTTCTATATGAGGCGCCCAGAATCATAACCGGGTGAAGTAATTATTTTACTTAATATACTATGCGGCCCTTTAAAATTGTGAATTTCTGAATGTGGCCCTTGCATGGAAAAGTTTGCCCACCCCTGGCCTAGGGCATTACCCTGAGGAATTCCTGCAGTGATGCCCTGGGACTAAGCTGATGAACCTCCAACAACCACAGCTATTTTCCTTTGTGCTCAGTATGACTCCAACTAGCGTCATACTTGGCTTTCCCCGATTCCCATTGACTTCAGTTTTGCTGGGGCTCTTTGATGCCACACTCGATCAATTGTAGCATTGGTGTTAAGAGCAGTCGCTGTCACTCACCTCTGGAGTTCAACTCTTTCGTTCACATTTGGAACAAGGCAGTAATGCCCTAGTGAAACCCAAACTGAGTGTCTGTGAGCAGATCACTGCAGTGTAAAGCAAAGTCAAGGCTCCATTGTCCCAGATGACCATAGGTTACTTTCCCCTTTGGGGGGGAGAGCTGACTGGTGGTAGTTTAACCTGAGGATCACCACACGTCGGTCGAGGCATGAAGTTGAGAAGGTGAGCCTTCATGAATAACCTCACCCGGTATGAGAATTGAACCCACTCTGCATCACAAACCAGCTATTCAGCCAACTGAGCTAAACCGGCCCAAAAGTGCTGCTTGATAGCACTGTCGACAACATCATCCATCACTTAGCAGATGATTGATAGTAACTGATAGGGCATTAATGGGCCAGATTGGATTTATCCTGCTGGACATAACTGGGCAAGTCTTTACATTGTTGGGTAGATGCCAGTCAGAAGCTGTACTGGGGGGCAGCTATTTCTGCATTGTTGCTGGGATTTTCAGGCCCCACAACCTTTGTAGTATCCAGCGCCTTCAACCCGTTTCTTGTTGCCACATGGAGTAAACCGAATCGACTGGCATCTCAGCAGGCGATCAAGATGGATCATACACTCGGCACTTCTGGCTGAAGATTGGTGTCAGTTCTCCTGTTTTTTGGTATTCCTGATTTGCAGGACTTGTTTTTGGTGCTATGCTTCCATTACTTCTACGTTTTTCTGTCATTCAGTTACACCAGGGCAAGAGGATGCTTTCCTCCTGTGGTTCTCTTGACACAGTATCCTTCAATAATATTGCTGAACAATGTCTGCCACTGAAAATGCAAAGGCAAGTTTGTTTACTTGGACAGATTTAAAAGCAAGTATTAGTAAAAATTCCAATTTTATAATTTTCCACTTAAATAGTCTTGAGTAATCTTGAGAGTTTGCCATTCTTATACTTAACTGAATTTCTTACAAAGTAATTAAGATTTTTTTCCTGTGTATTTATGGTGCCAAGATTGTTTTAAAGAAGGTTAACTGGTCTTTTTGCAAATGGCAGGCAGTGACTAGTGGAGTACCACCGGGTTCGGTGCTGGGACCCCAGCTATTCACAATGTATATTAATAATAATCATTATTGGTTAACAAGTAAGCTTACATTAACACTGCAATGAAGTGACTGTGAAAGTCCCCTAGTTGCCACACTACGGCGCCTGTACGGGTACACTGAGGAAGAATTCAGAATGCCCAATTCACCTAACAAGCACGTCTTTCGGGACTTGTGGGAGGAAACCGGAGCACCCAGAGGAAACCCATGCAGACACTGGGAGAACGTGCAGACTCCGCACAGACAGTGACCCAAACCGGGAATCGACCCCGGGTGCCTGACGCTGTGAAGCAACAGTGCTACCCACTGTGCTATTGTGGAACAAAATGTAATATCTCCAAATTTGCAGATAACACAAAGTTGGATGGGAAGGGTGAGCTGTGAGGAGGATGCAGACCTTTCAGTATAATTTGGACAAGTTGAATGAGTTGGCAAATTAATGGCAGATCAGTATAATTTTGATAAGTGTGAGTTTATCCACTTTGGTAGCAAAAACAAGAAGGCAGACTACTATCTGAATGGCCATAAATTGGGAGAGGGGAATGCCCTCATACACAAGTCTGAAGGTAAGCGTGCAGGAGCAGCAGGAGATAAAGAAGGCAAATGGCATGAGCATAGGGAGAGGATTCGAGTACAAGAGCAGGGATGTCTTGCTGCAATTATATAGGGCCTGCACAGCTGGAATATTGTGTGCTGTTTTGGTCTCCTTATCTGATGAAGGATGTTCTTGCTCGAGAAGGAGTGCAGCGAAGGTTTACCAGATTGATTCCTGGTATGGTGGGACTGATGTATAAGGAGAGATTGAATCGCTTAGGATTTTATTTGTCTGAGTTCAGAACCATGAGGGTGTATCTCATAGAAACCTATAAAATTCTAATAGGATCAGACAAGATAGATGCAAGAAGGATGTTCCCGATGGTGGGGGTGTCCAGAACCAGGGGTCACAGTCTGAGGATGCAGGGTAGACTATTTATGACATGGATGAGGAGAAATTACTTCACCCAGAGAGTGATGCGCCTCAGGAATTCAATACCACAGGAAGTAGTTGAGGCCAAATATTGTATGTTTTCAAGAAACAGTTAGATATAGCACTTAGGTGAAGGATATGGGAGAAATTAGGATTTGGCTATTGAGTTGGATGATCAGACATCATCATAATGAATTGCGGAACAGGCTCGAAGGGCTGAATGGCCTCCTCCTGCTCCTATTTTCTATGTTTCTGTATTTCAGCTATTTTTTCCTGCAATATTAAAGTGTAGCTAGTGATGTGATGAACAAAATGTGGCAGCCAATTTGCACACAAAAGCATCCACAAACAACTAGATGATAATGGCAGGTCATCTGTAATTGTGACGTTTCTTCAGGGATAAAGGCCCAGGGCGCTGGGAATAGCTCCCATGCCCCAGTGCTGTGGGATCTTGAGAGAGTGGACTGTTTAGCAGTTTGACATCTCATCCGAAACACAGCATCTCTGGCAGCTCGGTACTGTGCCGGATGGAGTGTCAGCCGAGACTTTTGAGCTCAAGCCTCTGGAATGGAACATGTACCCATAATCTACTGCTTCAAAGGCAAGATTTAACTACCGCTTTAGCAAGGCAAGGCAGCAGCATCTGTGAAAGAGAAACAAAGTTGACATTTCAGGTCTGTGAACTTTTGTCAGAACTGGAAAACGTTACAGATGTAGCAGGTTTTAAATAGGTACTTGGGTAGGAGAAGTGGAGAGGGGAGGAAGGAACCAAAGGGGAGGTGTGTGATGGAGTGGGACCCGGGGCAGAGTCAGCACCTGTCTGAATACATGGGAGCAGTAGTTATGAGCTGAAATTGTTGAACTTGAGAATCTGTTGGCATGCTATAAAGTGCAAAATCAAAATAGGAGGTTGCTGTTCCCTGAGTTTCCTTTGCGCTTCATTGGGACAGTTAATGAGGCTGAGGTCAGAGTGAGACGGACATCAAAAATGGCAAATGATGGGAAGCTCATGGGTTGCGCTTCCAAACTGAATGGAGATATTCTGCAAAGAGATCACTCAATCTGTGCTGTCTCATCCACATTGGGGACAAGAAGCAATGAGATCAGTGTACTAAATGGAAAAAAACCAAGTAAATCGCTGCTGTTTCACCTTCAAGGAGTGTTAAGGGTCTTGGGCGATGGGAAGGGATGAGGTAAAAAAGGACATGTATTGCACCTCCCACCCTTGCATGGGAAGGAGACTGGGTGTTATAGGTGATGGAGGAGTAGACCAGGATGTCATGTAGGGGGGGGGGAAGAGTTCCTGTGAAAATGCTTGGAGGGGTGGACAGGGGAAGGTCTGTTTGGGGTGGCCTCGCATTGAAGGTGAAATTAACATGAGACTCACTTTTAAAATCAATCAAGTAGTGTTGTAATATGTGGCCTTGTTTTAGGGCTGTTAGCTTCAGAATTGGAGAGTTGCTTATGAAATTGGGTCTACAGGAACTATGAGGATCTCCTGATATAGGTTCTGTAAATACTCTGCAGGAACCCAAACATCTCAAAGGCATGCCCAAGAAATGTAAATGTTAGGAAAGAGTAGAAACATTGTTTTTTTCCCCCTCCCTTGGCCAATTGTGATGCTACTTGTTTGAGCCTCAGACCTTTGGTCTGTGCGCCTCAGTAGCACCTCTTAACAGCTTAAATATGTTTTTATATGTTTTGTTTTTAATGTCTAAACTTAGATATCCTTCTTGTTGTTTGAATTCAAACAACATGGGCTTATTTCCAACCGATGAAGGTAATATGAAGCCTGTGACTATGAATATTTTTGTTGTTACGAAGAACAAAAGAAGAACAAAGAAAAGTACAGCACAGGAATAGTCCCTTCGGCCCTCCAAGCCTGCGCCGACCATGCTGTCCATCTAAACTAAAATCTTCTACACTTCCTGGGTCCGTATCCCTCTATTCCAGGGGTGGGCAAACTTTTCCGTGCAAGGGCCACATTCAGAAATTCACAATTTTAAAGGGCCGCATAGTATATTAAGTAAAATAATTACTTCACCCGGTTATGATTCTGGGAGCCTCATATAGGACATAGAACAGTACAGCACAGGAATAGTCCCTTCGGCCCTCCAAGCCTGCGCCGACCATGCTGTCCATCAAAACTAAAATCTTCTACACTTCCTGGGTCCGTATCCCTCTATTCCAGGGGTGGGCAAACTTTTCCGTGCAAGGGCCACATTCAGAAATTCACAATTTTAAAGGGCCGCATAGTATATTATGTAAAATAATTACTTCACCCGGTTATGATTCTGGGCGCCTCATATAGGACATAGAACAGTACAGCACAGAACAGGCCCTTCGGCCCTCGACGTTGTGCCGAGCAATGATCACCCTACTCAAGTCAACATATCCACCCTATACCAGTAAGTAACCCAACAGCCCCCCCCCATTAACCTTAAAAAAAATAATAAAAAATTTTAAAAAAAATAAAAAATTTTTTTTTTTTTTTTTTAATGACTTGGTGGGCTGAATAAAGACCTTTGGCGGGCCGCATGCGGCCCGCGGGCCGTAGTTTGCCCACCCCAGCTCTATTCCCATCCTATTCATGTATTTGTCAAGATGCCCCTTAAATGTCCCTATCGTCCCTGCTTCCACCACCACCTCTGGCAGCGAGTTCCAGGCTCCCACTACCCTCTGTGTAAAAAAAAAAAAACTTGCCTCGTACATCTCCTCTAAACCTTTTCCCTCGCACCGTAAACCTATGCTGCCTTGTAATTGACCCCTCTACCCTGGGGAAAAGCCTCTGACTATCCACTCTGTCTATGCCCCTCATAATTTTGTAGCCTCTATCAGGTCGCCCCACAACCTCCATCGTTCCAGTGAGAACAAACCGAGTTTATTCAACCGCTCCTCATAGCTAATATTGTTATTTGCTGCAGGGCTACGGTGCTGGTTTCTTAACTTTGGCAGATGATATCTGTTTTGCAACATAATAACTTGTTGCCAACCAGCTGACTGATGAGTGGGAAGTGACCTAAACACAGTGCAGTCTGGTAACCTGGAAGAGGCTTTGATGCAATAATTGGCCTTTTCATCAGTTTTGAAGACCGCATTGTTGGATGCTTTCATTTCTTTTAAATTTGTATCTCCAATGCCAGGAATATGAGTTTAGGCAGTTTCACTGGCAGCATTAAACTGTAAAATTTTAACTGTTGTGTGGTGTGTTTTGACACAGCAGTGACATAAACGAGTTCCATCAATTTCAATAGTGCAGTATAGCTGAAGTTAAAGGTTATTTGGCTGATTGATGTGTGAAATGGAATCAAATGGTTTCATCTGCTTGGTAGATGATTATTTTTGACTTGTTGCCAAGAGATAGAAGAGTAGAAGAAACAGTGCTGTTTACATAACCAACCTGTACTTTTACAGAAGGTTGCTTTTATTGCCCTCTATCTGCTCTCAGTCCTCAGATGTAACAATGAAAGGCCTTTGTCTTCCAGTTTCGACCTCTGTCTCCAACACATTCATTGAACCTCTGTTTCTCCCATGTTAATGACATGAGTGAGGGAGTGGAGCTTTGTCTCTCCAATTTTTTAGCTGACACTAAGTTGTATGGATGGGGATGGAGCAGGAAGTTGAATGTAGACAGATTGAGTGGGAAAACAAAAATCTACTTGGGTCTCGGATAAACCTGATCTTGTTTAATAGTGAGATGCAAGGAGGAACAAAGAGATTTTGGTGCCCATGTTCATTAGGACAGGTGAGGAGCTGGATTTTGGAGCCAATGTTGAATGAATGGCCTCTGCTTTTGTTCTGCTTACATTTTATCATGGACTTTGGGGTTTTGGACACTTGAGATTAGATGTCATTTTGGTATAGTGCTCTCCTCCGAGGGAGGAGGTGGTGTAATGGTATTGTCACTGGACTAGTAATCCAGAGACCCAGCACAATGCTCTGGCAATCACGGGGCCTCACGGTAGCATGGTGGTTAGCATCAATGCTTCACAGCTCCAGGGTCCCAGGTTCGATTCCCGGCTGGGTCACTGTCTGTGTGGAGTCTGCACGTCCTCTCCGTGTGTGCGTGGGTTTCCTCCGGGTGCTCCGGTTTCCTCCCACAGTCCAAAGATGTGCGGGTTAGGTGGATTGGCCATGCTAAATTGCCCGTAGTGTCCTAAAAAGTAAGGTTAAGGGTGTGGGGGGTTGTTGGGTTACGGGTATAGGGTGGATACGTGGGTTTGAGTAGGGTGATCATTGCTCGGCACAACATCGAGGGCCGAAGGGCCTGTTCTGTGCTGTACTGTTCTATCTATCATAATCCGGGGTCAAATCCCACCATGGTAGATGGTGAAATTTGAATTCAATAAAAATAAATGTCTAATGGTGACCATGAGTCCATTGTTGTAAAAACCCATCTGTTTCAGTAATGTCCTTTTAAGGGAAGGAAATCTGCCACCCTTACCTGGTCTGGCCTACATGTGGCCCCCGATCCATAGCAATGTAGTTGACCCTTAAATGCCTTCCCAAAATGGTCTGGCAAGCCACTCTGTTCAAGGCCAATTAAGATGCTGACCTTGCTAGTGGTGCCCACGAATGAAAACATTAAAAAAAAACTGGGATCTGGGACCTGTGTGAACAGGATAAATAATTTTGTATCCCCATAAGTGATCAGATTGAAGAATTTTGACTGATACACGCAGAGTCTGAACCAGGAAGTGTAGGGTGGAATAGTAACTATCAAAATATGTCCATAAAGGGGCTTCAAGAAGTGAGGCAAATGGCATTCAGAAAGAAAATAAAAGAGGCTGTTTGGCAGTAATTAAGATACCACGCTGATTTTGAAAAAATGTACTCGTACCTGAATGGGTATCATTTACTACGTATCTATCACATGACAGTGGCAATATCATTGCGTTCCATGTGTTTTAAATGCCAAGTCACTGGGTGAGATTCTGTTACAGTAACGCTTCTGGAAGGGCAGGGCAATTTGGTTAGCAGCTTCCTGGTTTCTTTGCTTAACTCCACGTGTATGGGCGCTGAAAGTTGAAGTCCGATAATGGTGACTACCGATGGTGTAATTTTTACCGCAAAATCTGGGACAAGGTTACGGCTTGTAGGTATATTGAAGAAGGAACCAAGTTAGCAGTGGTATGTTACCTGATTTTTAAAATAGATTTAGAGTACCCAATTTATCGTGGCCAATTTACCTACCCTGCACATCTTTTTGGGTTGTGGTGGTGAGACCCATGCAGACACGGGGAGAATGTGCAAACTCCACACGGACAGTGACCTGGGGCCGGGATCGAACCCAGGTCCTCGGTGCCATGAGGCAGCAGTGCTAACCACTGCACCACCGTGTTACCCGAGTGTTACCTGGTTAATCTGAATTTTCAGAAAGTGATTTTGAAATGTTAGATCTGAAAGATTGAGTTTATAATGATAGTGAGTAGTATAAATATGAAATTGGCAAGCTGTATTGTGAATGTCCTTGGCAGTAGGTAAAAGATGATGATTAATGTGTGCAGAAGACCAATATAACAGATCTGCCTGTCTGTTAATTTCACTGTGGCTAATGCATGCATCGCACTTGAAATGCAATATTCAACAGTAAATTGCAACTGAAGTGGTAGGTAGTATGCGGGTGACTGTGTCATAAATGAGAATGAAATGTACCAATCAAGAATTTCAAGCACTATATATCAAAGATTGCAGTCATCAAATGACTACCAATAGGGTTTTTTAATTGTAAAGAGATAAAATAATATAGATCTTAGGAAAACAGTTCAGTATAACTATTTGCCTTGGTGTTTAAAATGTCTACAACGTTCTCTGTCAGAGGTGAGTTACTCTAGGAGAAGCCTGGGGCTGCAATTCATAGCATTTCTCAGAGCTTTTGTTAAGTTCATTGAATGCAAAGGCTTGAAAAAGAAGCAGACGTCTCCCTCTCCCACCTTTGCTATTTTTGTTGGGGCTGACACAAGTATAAAGGAAAACCCTGTAAATACATAAGATCAAACATGATGCCAATGAAACACCTATATATTTAAGAGGGGGGGGCTATTTTCGATATGGAGGGGGGGGGGTTCTATCCCTACTTTGTAAATATATGGTATTTTTGTAAACTTGGGGGAAAAAATCGTTAAAAATATCAATAAAAATATTTTTTTTTAAAAGGAAAAGAAGCAGACCAACACCCAGAATAAGTTATAAGAAAATGGCCAGTGCTGTACAAATCCTAGAATCTAGATAAATAAAATCTTCCTTTAAAACTGAAGGAACACCACATTATTTTGGAATTTATGGGCATACGACTTGCAGCTTGCAAATCTTTTCCCCATTTGCCCTGTGAGGATAAGGTCTAATAGTATGGGTGAACCAGGAAAGTCATTATAAGGATGTTAAGCGTATCTTTAAGATGAAAAGCAAAGTAGATAGCTATTTAAAAAAATGGTTGGAGGGAGAGAACAATCCCTCTTCATGACTTGTAGCATGGAAGGGTTCTTTTATTGTTCGGTCACCGGAGATTAATTCAAATTATTTATTTTGAAGTGGGTACCTAAAGCTGTAGGCAATATTCCAAAGCGCAGTGATGTCTAGAAAAGAGCTTAGCAAAGAGCAGAATTAAATGATTGTGCTCAAATTGCTGCAAAAATGAATGAAAGAGAATATGTTCAAATATTTACAAAGTGAGATAATAACTTAAATTCCATAATTAGAGAGTGTTGAGCTCAACTAAAACTAGGGATTAGAAAGAATTTATTTTGTTCCAACATTAACTATATATCTGATCTTGGCTCTTGAAAATAGTTCAAATAGTTGTTTCAAAGTTCTTGTTTTTTGAAAAAAAGAAGCTTTATAGAGCTTGAAGAATGGTACTGAAGGTTATAAATGATGAAATGATCTGAACAGCACAAGCAACAAATTGTTTAGTCGAAGGAGCAGGCAGTTGGCGTTTGTTTACTCAGTACATATCAGCATAAAATGATGCTCAGACTTTGTTGTTTCTGTCTTATGCCTTATTCAGTTTCATTAGTTTTCCTTTTTATAAATGTTTTTATTGTGTTTTTGAACAAAGTATATTTACCATTTTGTACACAGAATAGGAGAAAAGCACACACAAACATACCACAAAAGGAACAAACCTACATAACATAAAATAACTGGTAGGGTATTATGCACAACTCAACAGCAGCAACTCTGTACAATTGGCAATATTATTTTTGACGTGCAGGGTAGGTGGATTGGCCACGCTAAATTGCCCCTTAATTGGAAAAATTAATTTGGTACTCTAGGGGGCAATACGCGAGTGGTGCTGGTGTTGTCACTTGCTCCTCCTGGATGGATTTTGCTGCCATTGTCATCTCGCGTTCACCTCTGCTTCAGCCGTTCGTTCTGTCTTTCACCTGGATTTTCCTTGTTCTCCGTCCCTGTAGATGCCATGTTTATTATCGATTCCCATGCCCTCTTTCAGGCTATCATTCCCATGCCCCCTCCCCCGGTCTATCCCACCCTCTCATGCCTTGGCTACTTTGCCCTGATTCTTCGCTACCTGGCTATTCTTCTGCTTGTTCGTTGGCCACAAACAGTTCCTGGAACAATTGGGTGAATGGCTCCCACGTTCTGTGGAAACCGTCGCCTGACTCCCGCATGGCGAATTTGATTTTTCTCCATTTGGAGAGATTCTGAGAGGTCGGACAGCCAGTCTGCAGCTTTGAGTGGTGCTGTTGACCGCCAGCCGAACAGGATTCTACGGCGGGTGAACAGGGGGGGGGGGGGGGCAAAGGCAAGGGCGTCTGCCCTCCTCCCCAGGAATAGATCTGGCTGGTCTGATATCCCGAAGACCGCCACTTTCGGGCAAGGCTCCACCCTCTTCCCTACCACCTTGGACATTGCCTCGAAGGAGGCTGTCCAGTACCCCGCAAGTCTGGGGCAAGACCAGAACATGTGGGCGTGGTTGGCCGGGCCTCCTTGGCACCATTCGCATCTATCCTCCACCTCTGGGAAGAACATACTCGTATGGGTTCTTGTTAAGTGGGCTCTATGTACCACTTTTAGTTGTGTCAGGCTGAGCCTTTTGCACGTGGAGGTGGAGTTGACCCTATGCAGTGCTTCGCTCCAGAGTCCCCACCCTATTTCAATCCCCAGGTCTTCCTCTCATTTCTTTCTTGTTGTGTCCAGTGCGGTGTCGGCCCTTTCTACCAGTCGGTCATACATGTCGCGACAGTTCCCTTTATCTAGGATGCTTGCATCCAGTAACTCTTGCAGTAATGTCTGTTGTGGCGGTTGTGGGTACATCCTTGTCTCCTTTTCATAGGAAGTTTTTGAGTTGCAGGTACCTTAGCTCGCTCCCCCTGGCTAGCTGGACTTTCTCTGTCAGTTCGTCCAGTGTTGCGATCCTGTTTGTCTAGAGCTTTGAAAAAGGCCTTGGGGATGTAGATCGGGATAGATCTAAGTAGGAAGAGGTACCTGGGCTGTACGTTCATTTTGATTGTCTGGACTCTCCCCGCGAGGGAGAGTGGGAGTGTGTTCCATCTTTGCAGGTCCTTTTTTACTTCCTCCGTCAGACTGGTGAGGTTCCATTTGTGGATCCCTTTCCAGTCATGGGCTATTTGGATCCCCAGGTAGCGGAATTTGTGTCGGGCTTGTTTAAACGGCAGTCCCATTAGTGCTGCCCCACCTACTTGTGGGTGTACTGGGAAGATCTCGCTTTTGCTCATGTTGAGTTTGTAGCTCGAG